>NC_064614.1:447151503-447454534 GCF_023898315.1 Schistocerca nitens
GCGCCGCTGTAACAGCACGATCAGACCCACTGAAATCTTGATAACCTGCCACAGTAGCAGGATTAACCGATCTAACAACTGTGACAGACACTTGTATTATACAGGCGTTTGCGACCGCAGCGCTGTATTCTGCCTCTTTAAATATCTCTGTATTTGAATACGCCTGCCTATACCAGTTTCTTTGGCGCTGCAGTGTCTAAAGATACCACCACATGCAAAGTAGGTTAGAGATCAGATTAATAATGTTGCTCACGCAGCTTATGTTCGCTTTATCGGGCAACAACAAAGTTATTGACTGTGGATAGTATCGTCAGAATGGAAATAATGAAGTCACTGTAAAAAAGTATTAATTTTGGCACTTATCTTGAATGGATTCCCACGTAGATTTCGTCGAAGTTGTTATGGCTCATCTTGTTGATTCTAGGGTGATTCCAACTTGACTGCTAGAAGGTCTAGATCTGTATTTTAGCAATATTTGAAGACCTAACAAATGCGTTTTTCAGGAAATTCTTAATGATGAAACAATCCCTGATCAGAACAGTGGTATGGTAGAAATAATTTTTGACTTGGTGTTCACGATCCACATTTTTATTAAACTTCTTGTATATTCACATATACTTCTTCTTAATTGTCACGTCATCAAGAAAACAGTTTTGTATCAGTCTTCATATATTTAATTTCCACTTTAACCAAACACAAGACTTTACTGTTCTTTTACAAAGCGAAATAACGACTTAACTTCTCAAAGTGAAACAAAGACTTCTCTGTGCGCATTCGCGCCAAAGCGATTACAAGTAAGTCAAAGATTATGACAGTCTCACAGAAATGAATACACACAAGAACCATATCACTATAATATATCGATACATTGGAGTACCTATACATTAATAAAACCAAATGTGAATATTGTCACAAAAATATGTCTGTTACTTCGCAGAAAAGTAGTACGATACTACTGGTATCGAGAACTGGGGTTGGAGTGCCGTAATGGTCACGTAAACAAAAAACCGTTACAAGTGTATATTTAAAAAAATAATGTTAACGTACCTGTTCTACTTGTATTGCAATAAAAGGTATAGCTATAATGTGGATAATTTTGGCTTACCCTCGTATTTCGGAATGCAGTTTCACTCTGATCGTCGTCTGGTAATTTTATTGGAAAACAAGAAAGAATTGTGCAAGGGTTCATAACCTTTCTCCATAGTTTAGTCGTACACAATGCAACCCTTAGACGCTGTGTTATTGATGACACAAAACGTCCTACGTAGGACTCGAGCAGAGCACTGGGAATACAATATTCGTCTTCCGCTTGGCAACAACAGCAGGAAACGATATTACACCACGACGGTACATTATATTGGCGAACGAAGGAGTCCACCTGCCGGCACAGGAGATAAAAAAGACCGAATCGAAGATGTTTAGGCGGGACAGTCGATACGCTCCGCGGCCGTATTAAGTTATAATGTAATCACACTGTCTTTCCGCCTAAACACCCCCCGTTCGCGGGCGCAGTAAACTGCGCCGCAAGGAGACGAGAAGAGCAAAACTCGCTGCAGATTGCCAGTTGTTTAACACCTTAACACGTAGAGGAGAAAATTAGCGCGGGCGCCGAGCCGGCCGTAATGGCAAGGTAAACACGGTGCGAGGCGTTATTTATTAGGGAGAGGGCGCGATGGGCGCGGCGATAGGCCGCTTTTTGTCGCCGGACACGTCCGCGACAGCCTCCGCGATTGCCGCGTTGCCAGCCGCAGCCGGTCATCACGCCGACCGATCACTGTTATTGTTTGCACTACACCGCTGCCCGGCGCCTTCCCGCGGCGCGCGATAGCCCGGATTATGAAATCACGACTCCCGACCGGAAAATCGGGATGCATTGCCGCGGCGTGGCGCACAGACGTAATGACTGCTAACCATGCGGCGTGCGGCCAGGTGGCTGAGAACCGGCCGTGTGAACTGGCGGCGCCACAAGCTTCTGATGTGTGGCCGTTAACGATAGGCAGAACCGTCTGCCGGATAACGAACTGCGCCGACTCGACTTAGGCCGGGAAACATCTCGGACATAACTCGACGAGGCAGAATGTTGCTAATATTTGCCGTTGTTGTTGTTGTCTTCAGTCCTGAGACTGGTTTGATTCAGCTCTCCATGCTACTCTATCCTGTGCAAGCTTCACTCCCTGTACCTACTGCAACCTACATCCTTCTGAGTCTGTTTAGTGTATTCATCTCTTGGTCTCCCTCTACGATTTTTGCCCTCCGCGCTGGCCTCCAATACTAAATTGGTGATCTCTTGATGCCTCAGAATATGCCCTACCAACCGATCTCTTCTTCTAGTCAAGTTGTGCCACAAATGTCTCTTCTCTCCAGTTCTATTCAATATCTCCTCATGTGATCTACCCATCTAATCTTCAGCATTCTTCTGTAGCAACACATTTCGAAAGCTTCTATTCTCTTCTTGTCTAAACTATCTATCGTCCACGTTTCACTTCCATACATGGCTACACTCCATACAAATACTTTCAGAAACGACTTCTCTTCTTCAGAAAAGTTTTTGTTGCCATTGCCAGTCTGCATTTTATATCATCTCTACTTCGTCCATCATCAGTTATTTTGCTCCCCAAATAGCAAAACTCCTTCACTACTTTAAGTGTCTCATTTCCTAATCTAATTCCCTAGTGTTGCTTTTGTTGATGTTCATCTTATATCCTCCTTTCAAGACACTGTCCATTCCGTTCAGCTGCGCTTCCAAGTCCTTTGCTGTCTCGGACAGAATTACAATGTCATCGGCGAACCTCAAAGTTTTTATTTCTTCTCCATGGATTTTAATGCCTACTCCGCATTTTTCTTTTGTTTCCTTTACTACTTTCTCAATATACCGATTGAATAGCATCGGGGAGAGGATACAGCCCTGTCTCACTCCCTTCACAACCACTGCTTCCCTTTCATGTCCCTCGACTCTTGTAACTGCCTTCTGGTTTCTGTACAAATTGTAAATACCCTTTCGCTCCCTGTTTTTTACCCATGCCACCTTCAGAATTTGAAAGAGAGTATCCCAGTCTACATTATCAAAAGCTTTCTCTAAGTCTACAAATGCTAGAAATATGGCTTTACCTTTCCTTAATCTTTCTTCTAAGATTAGTCGTAGGGTCAGTATTGCCTCACATGTTCCAAATTTCTACCCAATCCAAACTGATCTTCCCCGAGGTCGGCTTCTACCAGTTTTTCCATTCGTCTGTAAAGAATCCTGTCAGTATTTTGCAGCCGTGACTTATTAAACTAATAGTTCGGTAATTTTCACATCTGTCAACACCTGCTTTCTTTTGGATTGGAATTATTATATTCTTCTTCAAGTCTGAGGGTATTTCGCCTGTCTCATACATCTTGCCGTGGTGTCTCCGATTATCACGTTATTGAAGAACGAAAATCGTCGCTAAAAAATCAACATTGATTTAGCAAGCAGAGTTCTTTCGAAATTCAGCTCATTCTGGTCATAAGTGATCCAGAACAGCGTAGAAATCTCGCTCAGACTGATGTGTTTGAGCCGTGGCTGGCTCATGCTATGCGCAGGATTAAACCTTCATTACGATTCTGACTTTAGTCCTTCGCGGTTATCGTGATTATGCTGTTATCCTCTCCTTCCGCTGGTGGCAGCAGCGGTGTGTATCGATATTCGCACCTCGGACTATCTTATAGTTTCCGGTTGTGCGGTGTGCGAGGAGCCGGTCGATTGGCGTGGAGCAGAGAGGAATTCTCGGGGTAGGGGCAGGGGGGGGGGGTGTAGGAGTCTGTGGCGCTGTTCCTGTTACTACGAAGTCAGTAGCTCACCGACCCTGGACACGGAAGTTGAGTTTTGATTTAACCTACCAGCAAGTCAGGACAGTTCACATTGTGTCGTTTGGAGTTCGTTGTCGGCTGTTGGGATGTTCCCGCGAGTAACAACGTGGGTTTCAAGTTGGAAAATTCTAACCACCCTCCGGTGGAGTTTCGTCGTGTTTGGTTATTTCAATTGAAGTACACCAGCGGAATCTTCTACCTTGTGGCCGTTAACGTCCCAGTTACCTGCCCTGGGCGTTGACGTAAATTTCAGGCAGTGTAGTTTCCTCATCGTGTTGTTGCTGTCCAGCACGGTGTGTAGTTTGGCAGCTCCGTGTATGATTGATTGGTTGTGGGCGGCAATATCTTCTACTTTGTTCCGCTGAAATCCCTGTTGGGCCCTGGTCGGGTGAAGTAGAAGTTATCTTGTCGCTGGGTCGGCTGACTGTCGGTCGGTTGGATTTTCGTCGGATCGTGAATGGTTGGACCGACTGCCTGTCTCACCTAAATGAACGTTAGTGTTTGAAGTACAGGCCGACCCTCCAACATCTGGGCGCCCTTGTGTGTACTGCCTTTTTTTTAAAAAATTTGTTCTTGTTGTTGGTACTAGTATGGCTTCTAGCCGGTTTGGTGTTTTAAATTAGAGATGTTTTACTACGAGTAAAGGCCTTCTGCCTAGTTTAAAGTACTGTTTCACGTAAGCCCTTTGGCATTTTAAAATTGTTTTTTGTATTTTTAAGTCTTCGTGGGCAAAACACGAGCTTACCGAATGTCGGGCCAGATTTGTGATTGGATTCAGGACTTTCTTGCAGATATAACTAAACACGTCGCTCTTAACGGAACGAAGTCTTCAACTGAGAAGCTAATTTCAGGAGTACGACAAGGGTGTGATATAGGAGTGCCAGCACGTATAAGTGTTATAGAGGATGACGTCGTGAGCTCCATGAAGGTGTCTATAGCAAGATAGCAATACCAGAAGGCTGTAGCGAATTGCAGGAAGACCTGCACAAGATCGATGACTGGCCCAAAGAGTCGCTGTTGTCCCTGAGCGTAAATTAATGTAACTTAATGAGAATGCATTAGTGTTCGATTGAGGCACTGACGATAAATCACATGTGATGTAGCAACTACGTTACGTAGTGAAGTATAAATGTGCCCTCCTCTATTTTTCATTTACTTACGCGGTGCATTACTTTCTGTGCAACCCTCGTAGTAGTAGTAACTAGAGGCTTCACCAAAATTTAAAGAGAATAATTTCACGCCATCCACAAGGCGACAAGTAATGAACTATTTACTCTGTACTTTAATTAAAGTAAGAGGGAGCACTTGAAATGGCACTAGTCAGGAGGAAAACTGAACGTTTCGTATGGAAGGCGGTGAGTTGCTTAGAGTAGGAAGGCGAGAGTGAAGTAATTTTAAGTTTTAGGAGCGTGGTCTCTGTGCGGGAACACAAAAAACACCCCGACTGCTCTAGAAGAATCTTCGAGTAGGTTGTCCCTTCCATCAGCTCAAAAGCGCGAGGAACGACGATGCGGAAGGGCATAATGGTCTGCTATGCAGTAGATCGAGATATTTCACGAAGACATAAAATAGTTCCAGAAATATTAACCCTTCAGATTAAGAAATATTTATTTCATTTCTGATCTAAAGAAGTTAAAGCTGATTTATCTACTGTCACTCCCGAGTGTGGAAGCATAATATTCAGAGGAGGGCACACCAGCTAAAGTGTCGGCGCGATCGAAGATGAAGACGCTAATGGGCTGCCTGAGGGGCAGGTCGCATAGATGAACACTTGGCAAAAATGTTCATTTTCTGATGTAAGATCTTACTTTCGGAGTACTATCGCTCCGAGTGTCCGAAACAGCATCTGAGTAGTGGCAGGTTCTTCTGCAGATATTACACGCAGTAGCGTGTGTGAGTAGCAGGTGACTTTCAATGCGTGTATAAGTTTCATTTCCATCTGTGACGATTATTACAACGGCTGTAGGACTGCGTTATCATGTCATTAAGCGGTATCATCATGAGGGGTAAGTGATCTCTGAGCCTGGATTTGCGCTTGCGAGCTTTCGTATGGTTGTGTCTCCAAGGTTTAACCACACAGATGGCCGACTGGTCGCGCGATGGGAGTATTAAGTCCCCATCCCTTATTCAGTTTTTTATGTGCAGATGAGCAAGAGTATAGTTTAGGTCGTTGTTGAAAGACCCACTTGGCGGTGCAAAAGTGATTAATGCAAGTAAAAGTTTCTTTACATATTATTTTTCCGTGTTGTAACTATGTTAAACTACCAAGTGATTGAAATATATTTCTGGTGTTCTAGAAATGACTAACGTGAATAAGGATTCTCTTCGTAGTGAGTACGTGCTATGTGACGGGAATTATATTTAGCAAGGCCATCGGCCGACGTACACTGTTGGTGGTCATTGAAGGTGCCGTAACGGCTCTACGATGCGTGAATGCCGTCCTCCGACCGATAGTGCAACCATATCGGCAGCATATTGGCGAGGCATTCGTCTTCATGGGCGACTATTCTCGCCCCCATCGCGCACATCTTGTGAATGACTTCGCTCGACTAGAATGGCCAGCATGCTCTCCAGACATGAACCCTATCGAAAATATTTGGTGTAGATTGAAAAGGGCTATTTATGGACGACGTGACTCACCAACCACTCTGAGTGATCTACGCCGAATCGCCGTTGAGGGGGGTGGGACAATCTGGACCAAGAGTCCCTTGATGAACTTGTGGATAGTATGCCACGACGAATACAGGCATGCATCAATGCAAGAGGACGTGCTACTGGGTATTAGAGGTACCGGTGTGTACAGCAGTCTGGACCACCACCTTTGAAGATATCGCTATATAGTGGTACAACATGCACTGTGTGGTTCTCAAGAGCAATATAAAGGGCAGAAATGATGTTTATGTTGACCCTTATTATAATTTTCTGTACAGTTTCCGGAACTCTCGGAACCGACGTGATGCAAAACTTTTCTTGATGTGTGTATATGGAACTAGCATGAGCTATTCCAGTAAACTATTTTCTCGCTATGTCACGGCCTTCCTGCATCCCGAGAGGAAATGCTCTCTGCACACGCTGTGAGGTGCCCTGTCATCCTGTCCGAGCCGCGAAGACGCTACTATGCAAATGACCAGCAAAATAAACAAAAATAAATGCTGCCGGTAGAAGAACAACAACGCCACAAACTTTCGACATAAACTTCTAAGCTATGATCTCTTACATAAGCATATGGCACTGTTCTAGTTGTTTTAACGTTTAAATCCTGATTTTCCTTCTTGGATGCTGCATCCTCTGTCATAATTGAAAAAAAATAGTTATACAGTGTCACCTTATTTTGCTTTTTGTTACGGAAATTATTTTATGCTGAATACTATGTGCTTTTATAGTACATCTTACGTAATTTGGAATTTTATAGTGTTCATGTATCTTCCACCAGGCGACAATGGCAATTATACACGGAATCATCCGGTTGTATTGCTGCCATTTAATTGTCATATTATTGCAAAGATCTATGATGCAGACATTAGTGTTACTGGTGTTGAGACCAGAGTGAATGCCAGTCAGATTCTGGACCAAATCTGCGGCTGAGCCTTCCTTTTAACCAAGATCTACCGTACATCCTTCGAACAAAAAGCTTTGCACAGTAATAGGAAGAAAGCACGGGTCACATTCATCTAGAAAAAGTTAAACAATCTTGACATGATAAGCCTGTGAGCTAAGTGCATTGTATGGAAACGGAAGAAAACTTCACAAGCCAAAATCAATAAAAAAGCATTTTACTGAATGGCTGGTTTGGACACAGCTATGCTGAAGCGATTTGTAGCAGTGATGGACAATATGTTGTAAAAATTCAAAAACATAGGAGTCGAGGATGACAGCAGAGCGCTGTAGAACCTGGTCATCCAATAAAATGTTGTTTTAACGACCTTGGTTTGTGAAATTTTCTTCAACTGCCATTTAGAAAAAGAATACCAGAAGTGAAGAAAAAACTCTTGTCTTGTATGCTTCAGATACAGGTACGCTTCTTGTATAATCTTAGAACATACTGTGGGATGAAACGTAGTGAGGTATCTCGAACAGAATGACATTCTTTATGTCAAAAAAACATCGACCAAGTAAAACCCAGATCGCATTTCTCTCACATACCATCCTGAAATCCGTGGGGTCAAGGCAGTGAGGTAGGTACTGCATTCCTTGCGTTCCGAAAATCATTTCACGAAGTATCACACTTATCATCGAAAGTACCAACATACGAGGTGTTAAATGAAATTTGTGACTGGTATTGAGGAATTCTTGGTTGTGAGGACGCAGCGTGGAAGTCGTCAGATGTAAAAATAGCTTCGAGTGTGCGAGGGAAGAGTGTTGGGATCCTTGCTGTTTATGTATATTGATGTTCTTGCAAACAATATTAACAGTAGCCACTGACTTTTTGCAGGTGATATAATTATCTGTAATGACATAGTGTCTGAAAGAGGCTGCAGAAATATTCTCTCGGATTTTGACAAGACTTCAAAGTTGCCCAACGATTGGCAGACTGCTTTAAACGTATACGAATGAATAGTTGTGTATTTCACCAAACTAAAAAGTAGTATCCTGTGACTAGTGCAGTACCGTTGAGCGAGGAAATATGTTGGATAGCGGCGTTGTTAGCACACTGCACGCAAAACGCAGGAATGTGGATTAGAGTCCCAATGTAGCACTTGGTTTTATTCCACCACAAATAATCATCAAAGCATACGCGACGCTAAAAAATAACATTACGTCATCTATATATGTTTTCAGTTTTACCGAGAGAGGTGATGCATCGGAGAACACTGGACTAGCATTCGGGAAGACGATGGTTTCATATCAGCGTCTGACCATTCCTGATTTCCCTAGATCGCTCAGGCAAATGCCGGAATGATTCTTTTAAAAGGACAAGACCGATCTCCTTCGACAATACTTGAATCAGTCCGAGTTTGTGTTCAGTCGTTGATGTCCTCGTTGAAGGGACGTCACCCTAATCGTCCTTCCTTTTTTGCTCTTGTTCAGTTTATTCTTCAATTTGAATATGTAATGAACTTGCGTAAGGGTGCGATTTTGAAAAACCTCAGAAATTACGTCACTTTTTTACCTGCTGCAGAGGAAACAGCACCATTTAATTTCAGAAACATATTTAAAACTGCTATGTTTTAATTAGCAATTAAATTACATAAGAGTCATTATACGTGTTATGCTGGAATATCAGCAGTGCAGAGTCGATGCAAATATAGTAGAACAGCCACTGTCGAAGCGATCAGAGAGCAAAGGGAGTGCGCAAGAAAAGACGGGCGAACAAAAGGAGCACTCGCAGCTGGGGTAACAAGCGCGCTCAGGAGTAAAAGGATTCCACTCAGGGCCCCGCCGTGTCGTAATGGCCCGGAACACTGTATAGGTCTACCTCAGGGCGACACGGGCTCTGGATGCTGAATGGCCGTGTGGACAATGCTCGAGAGTGATACCTAGCTAACTGCTTCTGGAATTTACAAAAGTATAAGTAAAGACGGTACCTGTCATTTTCTCACTATCCTAGTCAGCTAAATTTAAATTTTTTCTGTATTTTAACATTTGTGAGTCCACTGGTAGCGAACACGAAAACCATCATTAAGGTGGCAGTTTACCTCTATGTTTTTAGCCTATTTAAAATCACTCTCAAAGCCATGTCATTGTATTTATCTTTTCGTTTTCCATCTACGGAATCCAGCAAAGACGTTGTTACTTTGCCTTGTATTTATACACCAAAACATAGCCAGAGATACGCCTGGATGCATGTCAGAGGTTAGTATAACGCCCCCAAGACTGCGAGTGTTTCATAATAAATGCTTCTCTATTTACTAGAATTTTCCCCGCGGCTTCGTCCGCGTATACGTTCGACATATATATCGCACACGTCTCCTCCTTCCCTTTCTGTGTTCACCTCTTCCTCCCCCATCTCTACAGCCATCTCACTCTCCCAGCTCCATCTGCACATGTCCTTCTCCCGACTTTCTTTGTCTCTTTATCTCCTCATGCCTCCTCTCTCTGTCCACTTCCTCCTCCCTCTGTCTCAGACGCCGGTCGGAGTGGCCGAGCGGTTCTAGGCGCTTCAGCCTGGAACCACGCGACCTCTATGGTCGCAGGTTCGAATCCTGCCTCGGACATGGAGGGGTGTGATGTCCTTAGGTTAGTTAGGTTTAGGTAGTTCTAAGTTCTAGGGGACTGATGACCTCAGCTGTTAAGACCCATAGTGCTCAGAGCCATTTGAACAATTTTCTCTGTCTCAGACATTATTTTCCTCCCTCCCCCTATGTCCGTCTCCCCCCTCTTCCCTCCCTCCATTCATCTTGTCCCTCCCTGTCTGCTGATCTCCTCCCTCTCTCTCTGTCTGTCTCCTACTCCCCCTGTCTCATTTCATCTCCTCCTCACCCTATCTCTCTCCCCATCTACTACTCTTCATCTGTCTCCCCATCTTCTCTTTCCCATTCTCTGTATGTCTCCTCCTCGCCTCTCTGCCCATGTACTCCATCTCTCTGTGTCTGTCTCCTCTCCCCCTCTTCTCAGTCCATCTCGTCTTCTCCTCTCTGTCCATGTATCCTGCTACTTCTCTCACAGTCCACCTTCTCTTCCACTTCCTCTCTCTCTCGCTCATCTCTTGCTCTCATTCTCTCCACATCTCCTCCACCCTCTGTCTACGCACTCCTCCACCTTCTCTCACTACCTCGTTTTTCCCCATCTCTCTGCCCATCTCCCTCTCCTCCTCTCTCTCTTTGCAGTTCGTCTTCCCCCTCTCTCCCTGTCCATCTCCTCTCGCCCTCTCTCTCTGTCTATCTCCTTCCCCCTTTCCTCTGTCTGTCTGATCCTATCCTCTCTGTCAATCTACTACTCCTTCCTCTCTCTCAGTCCATCAGCCTTGCCTTATCTTTCTCCAAATCTCCTCCTTATCTTCTCTCTGTCTCTTTATCTCCTCATCCCCTTTTTTTTAAGATCAGCTTCTCCTCCTCCGTTCCTCTCGGTCTATCTCCTTCTCCCCCACATTAGTACCAGTCTTCTCTCCTTTCCTCTATCTCCTCCTCCCCCTCCCCATCTCCTCCTTCCACTCTCACCTTGCCCATCTCCTCCTCTCACCTCTGTCTGTACATCTTGTCCTTCCCTCTCTGCCCATGTACTCCTCCTCCCTCTGCTTTTGTCTATCTCACCCTCCCCAATTTCTCTTCCTATCTCCTCCTCCATCTCTCTTCCATTGCATCTCCTCCTGCTCCTCCCCTCTCAGTCCATATCCTCCTGCCCTCCTTCCCATTTATCAACTACTGCCCATCTATCTTCTCCTCCCCAATTCACTATCCATCTCTTCCTCCCCCTATCACTATCCATCCCTTCCTTGTCCCTTTCTCTGTCCATTCTACTCTGCCCCCCTCTTTCCCCATCCATTCCTTCATGGTCCCTCTCTCTGCACATCCCCTCCTATATCCATCTCAGCTTTCTGCAGGCAATGTCCATCTGCATGTGCAGCCCCTGCAAGACAGGTCGATCACAAAGGTGGATACTACTCCAACACAATCTGCCTGTCATGCAGGACAGTCTACAATTCAGCAGCTGGAAAAACATTTCTTGCCCCAATGTGTAAAGCAGTCTGACACTACATCCACGTAACACACCTGCCCTGCAGGACAATCAACAAAGCAGTGGCTAATAAAACACGTTTTTGCTCATATCTCTGCTCCTATGTTAGCTAGGAGATTCTAACTGCCACTGTGCTGATACTCGTAAAGTTTACTGTTTGTGTGCCTTTTTGGTTGAAATCGACCCAAGGGTTACAAGGGGTTACAGAGAAGATCCCAGACATAAATTCACACTTACATACAGACTGACACAGTTAACTACAGCAATATTGGGACCCACAGGCCCTCTTTTACATCTGTCCAGGCATTCTACACATTTTAGATTACATGTATTTCAGTAAGTATGTTATACTATATTTAGATACAAAATATTACAGTGGTGCAGGTAAAAAAAAAAAAACACAGCACTGTTTGCATTTGTGCATGATATGTACAGTAATAGTTAAAAATTACGTTAAGGGGGTTTTCATTATGAGTGCTAGCACCACTCATTATGAGCCAAATGTGTGGAGGAGGGAGGGAAAGAGGAATGTGAGAACACACAATTTTAGAATACAGGGGAGAAGATGATGGTGTGACTCACTGAATAGCGACTGAGAGCTTCTATTCTTGAAACTGCTTTTTGAAATTTGCGGTGAACGACAGGCGCATGTAACTCAATTACTTTCTGAAACATAATTGAGACTGGTTGTTAGCAATCATTTTGCAAAGGTTTATCCATCATGGTAACGATGTTCCAGTATGTCTGTGAACGTTATCAAGTGTGAAGTACTAAAATGGTTCATCAGAGTTTCATACTTCGACATATTACCAACAAAAAGTGAAATACCACATTGGGGTTCCAGAAGGTATTACGAATTTGTATCAGTAATTACTAGCGACTTCAGTAGAGCAAAACTCATATTCTCGTACAGACATCGGCAAAATGTCTTCTTCGATAAAAAAAATTATGGTATGAGTGCTATTATTGCCTGATACATATTTCAGCGATATTCTTTTTCTATCTGCGACAGGTTGATCATGTTGAGCGTTACTGCAACAACAACTTTCGACTGTCCCTTTACATAATCCACACACTTTCACAATGTTAATGAGTTCCATATATAAGGCGCCAGAGAAAGAAAACAAATAGTGTAACACCTTCACAAAGAGGTTGCCACGCAATCTTGACGCCTCCAGATAAAATACTTTAACTCTTTGAAACATAATATAGGCCTCAGAGCGTCATTACAGATGGTATTACGTCGAGCAGACAGTGCACATAATAAAACACCAGATTCAACGTGAAAGATGTTTGCTAGTACGCTACCGAAATATATCGGTGGTTTCTATGAAACTTCTGTCATCAAGAAGACTAACAGTTCCTGGGATAACGTAATTAAGGAAGCTATATAAATCAAAATATTTAGTAACACCATCAATAAGTAGAACAGCTTGCAGCTGAGAACACAGCTGGCGGTACCCACGAGTATGTTAGGGACAGGGCAGTCAGTTATAGCTTGACAATGGGCAAAAGACACTCAACTGGAAGCTCGTGGAAGTCTGGAGGCGCGAGAGGATTTGAGTCATCTGTATTATGGTTTTTATTCCTATAATAAAAGTCTTGAGAATAATGAAAGTTTTCACAACTGCACAGTTCTGTCTTCCTAATTGACACTGTTGCTGAGTGTTCAGGAGAGCTCCGTAAACATTTTAGCCTATGATTATTGGTTATAATTAATATGTGACAAATGGCAGGGGCGACAGTGGAATAATTTGTCTGGTGCTGTAATAAACACAAAACATAATCTTCTCTTGGACGCTTTCTTCTACATCGTATTCTAAAATCAACGAGATTTTAGTTGGTGTTGCAGCTTCTATGGTCCCCATGGGCAGCATGTCCACCCACTAGTGTATTGTTCGTATTAAGTAAAGATGACGTAATTTGTGAGAACTTTGGATAGCTAGCTTTTCTAACCAATGCAGTAACATTGTCGTCACGCCCGCAATACACTTACGAGAAGATTTTAGTGGAAACGATATTTTCGTTGGCTCCCTTCCTCCATCCAACGAATATGATGGAACAAATGCATAATCGGGGTTGTTATATAATTGTAATGACGCTTTTTCAAGTGTATTGTTGGTACTGTTGCGAATGAAGTACAGGAAGAGACCAGACGTCCATGCACTATCGTTCATTGAGATTCTGACTTGGTGATTATTCGAAGTTTCATTGTTTGCCTAGCGTGTCATTGCTACGCGCACGACTCTCCTGGCCTTAGCATCGCTGTTCGAATGCACCGTCGCAACGTCTGCTACAAATAGCTGTTCGGTTGTTGTCTCAGTGCTGCATAAACCGAGTATCATTCCCCCGTACAAGAAAATACTCTTTGAGGTGCCAAATATCAAATGAGAATGCGCTATTGGGCAAACAAAAACGTTGACCTTAATGTATGATAGCGAAAATTGTCTGCAATGAGTACAGAAACAAAACGAAGGAACTTGACACAAGATACTATCATTTCAAAGCCTATCTCTGTCATCTAGCCACAATTAGAACACCGAGCATAGAATTTGTGCCCGACAAACAGATTAATCACTTTCACTTTATTGGTCATAATGGACTTTTAATACAGAACTGGTAGCTCACAATCTTATGATTGGGTACTGAGTAACTCCAGTTCTTCTCATTACCCTGATCGTATTAGACTGTCGTCGTGGTCCTTGGTCCAAAGACTGGTGATGCAGCTCTCCACGCTGTGAAATATATTTCATATCTGTGCAGTTGCTTATTGCAGTTAGATGTTGGTTTCGCTCTGCAATTTTTGCCCCTACACTTCCACCCATCATTAAATCAACTGTTCCTTGGTATTGCAAGATTAGCTTGTGCCTTACGTTTCCAAGTATTGCCATTACTTCCTGTTCTCCCTGATTGGATACAGTACCTCCTCATTAGTTATCCTCATTAGTTTCGGCGGTTTATCGTCCACATTTCGTTTATATATAAGTGTACGCTGCAGACAAATGCTTTCAGCAAAGAATTCCTAACGGTTATGTTTATATCAGATGTTAACATACTCCTTCTTCTTCAGAGACGCTTTTCTTACACAGCCAGTATCTACATAATGTTCTCTTCGTTTCTACCACTGTTAGTAATATTACTGTCGAAATAACAAAACTGATCTAAAGTTACCAGCAACTCACATGCCAACTATGTCAAGTTCACCCGGTTTCATTAAGCTATTCTCTGCTACCTTTTTTTTTTTTTTTTACTTCCGTTGACATTTACGTAATAACTTTTTCCTACACATTATCCACTCCATTATAGTGATCTTACAAGTTCTGACAAAATTACAGTGTCATTGGATTTTTATTTCTTCTCCATAGCCTTTGTTCCAGGTATTCAAACGTCCGAAGTAGGGAAGATATGAAACACATAACGGCAACAGCAACATAGGAGCTGCTCATGAAGAGAATGTTTTACACATCGAATACAAATGCGTCACAAAATCTATTTGAAGGTACTGATCTGGAGTGTAGCTATGTAAGGAAGTAGAAACTGGGCAATAAATAGGTGAGACAAGAAGATTGAAATGCCGTGCCGTAATAGAAAACTCAAGATTAGATGAGCAGATCAGTTCCGTAATGAAGAGGTTCTGAATGGAATCAGTGAGAAATGAAATTTATGGCGCAACTTGAAGAAAAGTAATTATCGGTTAATAGGATGGATCGTGAGGCATCAAAGAATCGTAAGTTATATAATGAAGGGAAGTAAGTGAGATTAATATTTTAGAGGGAGGCCAAGACTTGATTACAGCAAAATGGTTGAAATTGAAAGTGGTCGCATTTGTAAAGCAGAGAGGCTTGCCCAGGGTTGCCTGGTGTGCAGATCCACATCAAACAATACGAAATAGATTCGTATTCTGCGACTACACAGTTGCTTGTGACACAAGGAAATTTGAATGTCCACCCTACTGCTTGGAGGTTTGAGGGACTTCGGCCGTTCACTTATGTGTTAAAATGGAACACCTACAGCCGTCTTTTCGATAATATTTATTATATGGTTACCAGCACAAGCACCGAAACTTGGAGCCATATAATAAATAACATCGTAAGGACAGCTGTAGGTGTCGCATTTTATTACATGCTTGAAAATTTGTGCTGTACGGGGACTGGAACCCGGATTTCCCGCTTATCGTTTCCTGTACTGAAATGTGCGTTAGGGTTGTGATTACATGACATATGGAGGTTTGATTGTTCATACAGGCATGCTCGGATAGCCGAAGTTGTTAAGGCGACCACTCACGAAAAAATTGGAAATCCGAGTTCGGGTCCCAATTCGGCGCAAAGTTTCATACGTCACAATTTACTGACGTGTGTGTGTAGTCGTAAAATGCATATCTACACAGACGGAAAAAGAAATTCCAACACCCAGAAATAATTAATGTTGAGTAATGAAATTTCAGTAATGTATCTGTCTTGGTAACACATTTAAGCGATTAATGTTGCAAGTTCACAGGTTAATGTGAGCGCGAGGAAAGCTCTTGTAAATGTGATACCGCCAGAACGTTGAATGCAAGCATGCAAACGTGCATGAATTGTGTCGTAAAGGTGTTACATGTCAGTTTGTGAGCTAGAGCCCCATGCCTGTTGCATTTGGTCAGTGAATACAGAGACAGTTAATGCTTGTTGTGGATGGCCATGGAGTTGTCGTTCGTTGACATCCCGGATGTGCTCGATTGGAGATACGAGGCCTATTCAGAAAGTAAGGTCCGATCGGTCCCATAATGGAAACCACTGTGAAAATCATAAATGTTTTATTTGCAACAGTTAGCTAGACCTTCCAGCTACTACTCTACGTAGCCGTTGCTCCGATGCAGACATTTGTCGTAGCATTCGACCAACTTTCCAATATCCTAAACATAGAAGGCAGCCGCCTGTGCTCCCTGCCAATTCTCTACGCTGGTGTACAGCTCGTTGTCTGTGCCAGAACATTGTCTTCACACCATCTTCATTGCCTGTGTAGAGCGCTGGACAGAATTGTCATGCAAAAGGAAACGCATACCAGCTATGTTATGTGGGCTGCATAACATCAGGCGAAATCTCACACCACGCCTCCCTTACACTTGGCGGGAGACACTATTGCTCTAAGCATCTTTACGTCCTCACTGTGTGCTCAGAACTGAAAAGAACGACGTGACGCGATCGACGCGCATACTATAGGCACTGCCCAACGCATCTGTGAAATCGGATTGTCACTGTGGTATCAATTTGATCTGCCATGGTAACCGAGTGCGCTAACGCGCTGCTTCCTGGACTCGCGTAGGCGCGCCGGCCCCGGATCGAATCCGCCCAGCGGATTAACGACGAGCGCCGGTGTGCCGGCCAGCCTGGATGTGATTTTTAGGCGGTTTTCCACATCCTGCTAGGTGAATATCGGGCTGGTCCTCACTTTCCGCCTCAGTTACACGCGTCACAGATAGTTGAAACACGTCCACACTGTTTCACACTTTACACTAGACGCAGTCAGTTGGGGTACACTGATGCGTCCTGGGTGGTACGGGGTGGTGCCAGGAAGGGCATCTGGCCATCCCTAACACTGCCAAATCCGTTGTAAACACGCCGACCCTGCGATCGCTGCGGGACTCTGGCGTAATCGAAAGCAAGAAAGAAAGAAAGAACTGTGGTATCAATTCCACACCCTATCGGACCTTACTCTCCGAATAGCCGAGTAGCCGTCGTAGATTTGGTGATGCAGCAAGACAAGGCCATATGTCGACGCTCTGCAGAGCATATTGGGTTACAATAGCGATATGTGGATAACCACGATCCTTTTGGAAACCACGCCCTGGAACGTTGTTCACGAATGACAGCAGCACAATAGGTTGAAACACTAGACTGATATACAAATTTGCAGTCAGGTTATGTGGGTTAACGAGGAAAGTTGCCGTCTTGTCGCACCAAGTCGCACCCCAGACCATAAGTCCAGATGTAGGTCCCGCATGTCTTGGCTGCAGACAGGTTGGTGGCAAGCGTTAATTGGGCCTACTTCTAAACAACATACGGCAATCACTGGCACTGAGGCAGAACCAGCTTTCATCAGAAAAACAACAGACCTCTATTCAGTTCTCCGAGTTCTCCGATGAGCTCTCTCTTGACGGCGCTGAAGCTTAAAACTAAGGTCGTTTGGGGTCAGTGGAAAGCACGCTACAGGACGTCTGGCTTGGAGCTGTCCTTGAAGTAACCGACTGCTGACAGTTATTTGTGCCACTGTGGTGCCAACTGCTGCTGCAGACGCAATGTGATGTGCCACAGTCGTACACCAAACACGGCTGTCTCTGTTGGTCTATCATGAACAGGAAACATCAGTTGGTCAAGTAACTGTCAATATCAAATAAATTCGTTAACATCCAAGTAACTGAGATGTTATTTCATTTTATTTTATTTTGACTATCACTACGCCATAGTCAGGTCCTGTATGCACCCTCAAAATAAATGATATGGTCGTACAGTTCCATATATTCCTGGATATCGTGAATTCAAACCTGAGCCGTCCACAGCTCGTGTTCATGCCATTTATTGTTTAACATTTTCTATTACAGCACTGCCGCCTCGTTTTCTTATTCCATTTACTGGCGTCACTAACTTCCTGCCTTACTTGCCCGTGAGCGGCAGCAGCAGCGCGTATCCATAAGTGCACTGTCGTACCATCTCGGGAGAAACTGATAGTATTTCCAGGTCATCGTGTGTCTGGCAGTCAGTTGGAGACGGACCAGCAGTGCAGTCACGATGCTACAGCAGTGAAGTCGGGAACGGAGCGCCGCTGAGGCGCGGAAAGCCAGTGCTCGCCGACTGCTGGCGACACGCATGAACTGTCCGACGGAAGGAGATTGGAGCGGGATGACCGTTGGTTGGTCTTTCGGTTGGTCGTCTCATCGGCCGACGTATATTTGGTCCTTTCACAGTTTCTAGGCCTGGGTAGTCGGTCAGTTGGCGTGAAGCTGCGGGCCTATGCGGTATCGTCTCAGTTGTGCGACTGGATTCGTGATTTCCTGTCAGGAAGGTCGTAGTTCGTAGTAGTAGACGGCAGATCATCGAGTAAAACTGAAGTGATATCAGGTGTTGCCCAGCGAAGCGTCCTGGGACCTCTGCTGTTCCTGATCTATATAAACGACCTGGGTGACAATCTGAGCAGTTCTCTTAGGTTGTTCGCAGATAATGTTGTAATTTACCGTCTAGTAAGGTCATCCGAAGACCAGTATCAGTTGCAAAGCGATTTAGAAAAGATTGCTGTATGGTGTGGCAGGTGGCAGTTGACGCTAAATAACGAAAAGTGTGAGGTGATCCACATGAGTTCCAAAAGAAATCCGTTGGAATTCGATTACTCGATAAATAGTACAATTCTCAAGGCTGTCAATTCAACTAAGTACCTGGGTGTTAAAATTATGAACAACTTCAGTTGGAAAGACCACGTAGATAATACTGTGGGGAAGGCGAGCCAAAGGTAGGACACTTAGAAGATGCAACAAGTCCACTAAAGAGACAGTTTACACTACACTTGTTCGTCCTCTATTAGAATATTGCTGCGCAGTGTGGGATCCTTACCAGGTGGGATTGACGGAGGACATCGAAAGGGTGCAAAAAAGGGCAGCTCGTTTTGTATTATCACGTAATAGGGGAGAGAGTGTGGCAGATATGATACGCGAGTTTACACTACACTTGTTCGTCCTCTATTAGAATATTGCTGCGCGGTGTGGGATCCTTACCAGGTGGGATTGACGGAGGACATCGAAAGGGTGCAAAAAAGGGCAGCTCGTTTTGTATTATCACGTAATAGGGGAGAGAGTATGGCAGATATGATACGCGAGTTGGGATGGAAGTCATTAAAACAAAGACGTTTTTCGTTGCGGCGAGATCTATTTACGAAATTTCAGTCATCAACTTTCTCTTTCGAATGCGAATATATTTTGTTGAGCCCAACCTACATAGGTAGGAATGAACGTCAAAATAAAATAAGAGAAATCAGAGCTCGAACAGAAAGGTTTAGGTGTTCGTTTTTCCCGCGCGCTGTTCGGGAGTGAAATGGTAGGGAGATAGTATGATTATGGTTCGATGAACCCTCTGCCAAGCACTTAAATGTGAATTGCAGAGTAATTATGTAGATGTAGATGTAGATGTAGAAGCAGCAAGTAAGTCCCCGTCACGCGCAGTCTGGCCGGAGCCGCTGGCGACATGCGCGCGGTTGGAGTGTGAGGTGGTGCTCGCGAGTGCTACGAAATTCGTCGCCCACCGATCCTGGACGTGAAAGTTGAGTCCTCACTTAACCTAGTATCGAGCCTCAACTGTTTACATTTCTTCGTTTGATCCTGATTGTCACTTTGGGACATTCCCGTGAACAACAACGTGTGTGTATTTAAGTCGGCTAAGATTCCAGCCGTCTTCCTGTGGAGTTTAACTTAATTTATTCCCTGTTATTGAAGTTGTCCAGCGATATCTTCTGCATTGTGGCCGTTGACGTTCTGGTTACCTGCCCTGGTCGCTGACGTAATTTTAAGCGGTGTATTTTCCTCGTCGTGTTGTTGCTGGCCAGCGCAGCCTGTAGTCCGAGAGCTGAGGTGTTGTCGGTCGTTTTGGGCGCCAATATTGTGTGTGTCGTTGTATTGAAATCTTGTGGTCGTTTTGCTGGTTGCGTGGAGCTGAACTGATCTTGTTCATTGGTCGGTCGGCTGTCTTTTGGTTGAGTTGCCTTCAGATCAAGAAGTCATTGGACAGGTTATCTGTCTCACCTAAACGGGCGTTAGTGTTACAATCCCAGGCTGACCCTTGGAAACTTCTGAGAGCCGTTCATTGCGTGCTACATAGTAATTTCCCTGTATTGTTTTTAGTTGGTTTGGTTGATGTGTGGCCTTCAGCAGAGTTTTAATATTTCTTAGATTAATGTTCTTGTCTTGCCCTCTTTCATGAAATGTTTTAAGAAAAGGCCCTCTGCCTTTTGATTGTAACTCTTCTTATTGCCTGATATGCGACCTCCAGCTAAGTTCCATTAAAATTAAATTGCTAAGGCCTTCAGCCTGTTTAAATTGAAGATTTAGAAAATATTTATGGTGAAACTTCCAGTTTCTTGCTTAGGCCTTGTGTCATGGATTTTGAGTGTGGCCTACAGCCGATCTAAAATTAATCAAGGGAGGTCGATTATAAAGTGTTTTGCATCCTTGTTGTGATATTGTGTGTTGATAAATAAACTTCGTATGTTGAGTACAATTGACCGGAACTCATTTTGGCCCCTTTCCACAACCTAATCCGCTCTGTCCTGCTAGCGCAGGCGTTTCAGAACAGTTTCACAAAGTGCTTCATTCGAAGACTTGACAGCAGTTGTTACTCTGAAGTCTTCGAATGAGCACTTGTGAAACCGTTTGAATACACGACATCCAGGAATATATGGCACTGTTTGACAATATTCTTTATTTTGAGGACGCTTATGGGGACTGAAGATGGCGTAGTGCGATGCCGAAACTGACAGTCAAAATAAAATAAAATAAAGTAACATCTCTGTTACACGGCTGTTGGCGGATTTCATTGATGCTGCCAAACACGACTATCTTCTCTCTCGGTAGTACCATGTGGTTGTTCGGAGCCTGGTCCTTTTGCGACTGTACCTGTCCGTGACAACCGCTGTAGTCATACACAGTGGCTACATTCCTGCCAAGTCTCTTTGCAATATCGCGGAAGAACTACCCAGCTTCTCGCAACCCTATTAAACGGTCTCATCCAAAGACAGGGAGCACTGATAGTGGCTCCACTCTTAAGCGACTGGTGCGAAATTTGGAAAGATGATATCTTACAGGTACAGAAATGCATCTACTAACTTTCGTTGATCTTAAACAACTTCCTATTAGCGATGGAATTTTTTTCCGTCCACTGCATTTCTTAATGTTTGCCGCTTCTGTAAACGTCAGTGACAGTGTCTGTTCCTTTAGACATGTGTGTGAAATCTTATGGGACTTAACTGCTAAGGTCGTCAGTACCTAAGCGTCGTCAGTACCTAAGCTTACACAGTGCTTAACCTAAATTATCCTAAGTACAAACACACACACCCATTCCCGAGGGAGGACTGCAACCTCCGCCGGGACCAGCCGCTCAGTCCAAGACTGCCGCGCCTTAGATCGCTCGGCCGTTCAGACATGCATGCATGCCTGAAGAGCATTATATCGTAAGGGCACAAGCACAGCATAAAAACAGCATTGTAACCATCAATGATGTACATCAGACAAGTCTTGAGACCGAAGACCACATCGCCGGCTGGTGTGACCGAGCGGTTCTAGGCCCTACAGTCTGGAGCCGCACGACCTCTACGGTCGCAGGTTCGAATCCTGCCTCGGGCATGGATGTGTGTGATGTCCTTAGGTTTAAGTAGTTCAAAATGGTTCAAATGGCTCGGAGCACTATGCGACTTAACTTCTGAGGTCATCAGTCGCCTAGAACTTAGAACTAATTAAACCTAACTAACCGAAGGACATCACACACATCCATGCCCGAGGCAGGACTCGAACCTGCAACCGTAGCTGTCGCTCGGCTCCAGACTGTAGCGCCTAGAACCGCACGCCCACTTCGGCCGGCAGGTTTAAGTAGTTCTAAGTGTAGTGGACTGTTAAGGCAGCCAGTCCACAGTGAAGTAGCCGAAAGGGCACGCGTCAACTCACACCGTATGGCGTTAAGTCTGGAACAGGATTCCTAATGAATGTGATAAAGAAAAGAACGTAGCTACTAGAACACTTAACTTTTATATCGTCCTTTGGTATACAGCAATCTTGATGATACAAGTGAGACTATCTTGAGGTACATGCAATGGTACAAATGGCGCCTTGCTAGGTCGTAGCCATTAACTTAGCTGAAGGCTATTCTAACTGTCTCTCGGCAAATGAGAGCAAGGCTTCGTCAGTGTAGTCGCTAGCAACGTCGTCGTACAACTGGGGCGAGTGCTAGTACGTCTCTCTAGACCTGCCATGTGGTGGCGCTCGGTCTGCGATCCTGACCGTGGCGACACGCGGGTCCGACATGTACTAATGGACCGCGGCCGATTTAAGCTACCACCTAGCAAGTGTGGTGTCTGGCGGTGACACCACACTAAGTTCTAGGGGACTGATGACCTCAGATGTTAAGTCCCATAGTGCTTATGGCCATTTGAACCCATTTGAAGACCACATCATCAACAACAACAACATGTGAATTTCAGGTGATCTAACGAATTACTTTCATATTACAAGACGAGGATGATGGGAAAATTCCGTCTTGTAGCAGTACATTGCTGCAGGCCGTCTTCATTCTTTGCTGGTCGATGCGAGCAGTTTTTAGCGAGGTGCCTGGCTCCTCCACCGCTCCTCGGGAGCAGTATTCCTTCCACCTCTTTTCACCGGCGGCGGACCCCAGATAAGTCCTGTGAGGCGGCTTCATAACTGGCACTCCTCCTTTCGCACAAAGCGCATCAGAGCGCGTCGCCTGTCAAAGAGAGTGCCGCGCTAAGGCTCGGCCGGCATCCTTGGCCTTGCGCGGTAATTACGCGGTCATCTGCTCGGCCGCGCCTTCCCTTCCCTTATTTTCGCGTGCCAGGGGGTGGCGCCGGCGGCGGCTCAAGGCGCTGACGACACCGACGCCGATGGCGGGGCGTCTATTTCAGGGCGGAGGCGCGGCGCAGCGCGCACGCGGCGCCGGCCAGCCGCGGCCTTCGGGCCCACCGATCACAAGCCGCATTACGGCGCATCACGTGCGCGTCTTGCACTCCTTGGCTGAGCGCCCACACCGCCCCGCCTTTCATGTCCTAAGGGGCGGGGCGCCGGACCTCAGAGACGCGCCTCGCTCCTCCGGCTTGCTCTTCTGGAACCGCCCCCGCCTGCCACCCATTGGCGACCACTGGCTTGTCCAGCAGCGCCATCTCTCAGCTGCGTCTAGTAAGCATTCTTACTGTATAAGGTCGACGCCGGTTGTTTTTATTGTTACAACACCGAGTTTAGGGAACCAGGACGTTGCTGTTGTTGTTGTGGTCTTCAGTCCTGAGACTGGTTTGATGCAGCTCTCCACGCTACTCCATCCTGTGCAAGTTTCTTCATCTCCCAGTACCTACTGCACCCAACATCCTTCTGAATCTGGTTAGTGTATTCATCTCTTGGTCTCCCTCTACGATTTTACCCTCCACACTGCCCTCCAGTACTAAATTGGTGATCCCTTGATGCCTCAGAACATGCCCTACCAACCGATCCCTTCTTATAGTCAAGTTGTGCCACAAACTCCTCTTCTCCCCAATTCTGTTCAATACCTCCTCACTAGTTGTGTGATCCACCCATCTAATCTTCAGCATTCTTCTGTAGCACCACATTTCGAAAGCTTCTATTTATCGTCCATGTTTCACTCCCATACATGGCTACAACCCATACAAATACTTTCAGAAACGACTTCCTGACACTTAAATCAATACTCGATGTTAAGAAATTTCTCTTCTTCAGGAACGCTATCCTTGCCATTCCCAGTCTACATTTTATGTCCTCTCTACTTCGACCATCATCAGTTATTTTGCTCCCCAAACAGCAAAACTCCTTTACTACTTTAAGTGTCTCATTTCCTAATCTAATTCCTTCAGCATCACCCGACTTAATTCGACTACATTCCATTATCCTCCTTTTGCTTTTGTTGATGTTCATCCTATATCCTCCTTTCAAGACACTGTCCATTCCGTTTAGTTGCTCTTCCAAGTCCTTTGCTGTCTCTGACAGAATTACAATGTCATCGGCGAACCTCAAAGTTTTTATTTCTTCTCCATGGATTTTAATACCTACTCCGAATTTTTCTTTTGTTTGCTTTACTGCTTGCTCAATATACAGATTGAATAACATCGGGAATAGGCCACAATCCTGTCTCACTCCCTTCCCAACCACTGCTTCCCTTTCATGCACCTCAACTCTTATAACTGCCATCTGGTTTCTGTACAAATTGTAAATAGCCTTTAGCTACCTGTGTTTTACCCCTGCCACCTTTAGAATTTGAAAGAGAGTATTCCAGTCAACATTGTCAAAAGCTTTCTCTAAGTCTACAAATGCTAGAAACGTAGGTTTACCTTTCCTTAATCTTTCTTCTAAGATAAGTCGTTGGGTCAGTATTGCCTCACGTGTTCCAACATTTCTACGGAATGCAAACTGATCTTCCCCGAGGTCGGCTTCTACCAGTTTTTCCACCCGTCTGTAAATAATTCGCGTTAGTATTTTGCAACTGTGACTTATTAAACTGATAGTTCGGTAATTTTCACATCTGTCAACACCAGGACATAGGACAGTTAATACACAGAGAAGATGGCTGAAACACTATAAACAACATCGCAGACGGAGTATCGCGATCACTACATTGCATGTGGCATACCAACAGGAGAGACCATACGCTACTACAAGACAGGCTCCACATTTGTCAGATCAGCAGGACGTAGTAAACAACACAGATACAGACACAGACAGTGACTCGGATGCTATATCACACACGGCAATTGAAGACTAGACATACATACACTGAAGCGCCAGAGAAACTGGTATAAGAATGCGTATTCCAATACAGGGATAAGTAACAGGCAGAATACGGCGCCGCGGTCGGCAAAACCAACTTGAGACAAGTGTCTGGCGCAGTTGTTAGGTCGGTTACTGCTGCTAAAATGGCAGATTATCAAGATTTAAGTGAGATGGAACGTAGTGTTATAGTCGGCGCAAGAGTGATGAGACACAGCATCTCCGAGGAAGCGATGAAGTGGGGATTTTCCCGTACGACCAACTTACGACCGTACCGTGAGTATCAGGAATCCGGTAAAACATCAAATCTCCGACATCGCTGTTGCCGGAAAAAGATCCTCCAAGAACGGGACCAACGACGACTGAAGAGAATCGTTCAACGTGACAGGAGTGCAGCCCTTAAGCAAATTGCTGCAGGTTTCAATGCTGGGCCATCAGCGAGTGTCAGCATAAACGAAACATCATCGATATGGGCTTTCGGAGCTGAAGGCCCACTCCTGTACCCTTGATGGCTGCACGACAAAAAGCTTTACGCCTCGCCTGGGCCCGTCAACGTCGACATTGGACTGTTGATGACTCGAAACCAGTTGCCTGGTCGGACGAGTCTCGTTTCATATTGTACCGGGCACATGGACGTGTTCGGGTATGGAGGCAACCTCATGAATACATGGACCTTGCATGTCAACAGGGGACTGTAAAGGTGTGGGGCGCAAGCAGTTGGAGTGATATGGGACCCCTGATACGTCTAGACACGAGTCTGACAGGTGACACAGACGTAAGCATCCTGTCTGATCATCTGCATCCATTCATGTCCATTATGCATCCCGACGGACTTGTGAAATTTCAGTGGGACACTTCACTCGTCCAGAATTGCTACAGAGTTACTCCAGGAACACTCTTCTGAGTTTAAACACTTTCGCTGGCCACAAGACTCCCCAGACATGAACATTATAGAGCAGATCTGGGATGCCTTGCAACGTGCTGTTCAGAAGAGATCTCCACCCCTTCGTACTCTTACGGTTTTGTGGACAGCCCTGCAGGATTCATGGTGTCAATTCCCTCCAGCACTACTTCAGGCATTAGTAGAGTCCATACCATGTCGTGTTGCGGCACTTCTGTGTGCTCGCGGGGGCCCTACATGATATTAGGCAAGTGTACCAGTTTCTTTGGGTCTTCAGTGTACAAATATAGCAAAAGCAAGCTAAGGTTCTCCAACACCAAACTGAATCAATCTGAAAATGTAACTATCTATGTAGTAGGCTGTTGTACCACTTCCTAGCATGTAACGCTATCTGAAGATGTGACATTTCTTCTTCTTTCGCTGCATCAGGTGTGAAAGGCATGAAGCTTTACACAGTCCTCGCACCTGATGCACCCGACAATGACATATTAAATCGACTTCCAGTCTCCACTGTTCCCCTATGTTTGGAAAGACATTGTAACCTAATTAATCAATACATTAATAATTGAGTACTGCTACAGTCAAGACAACGTATGCAACAAATGTATGAGTGTCGTTTTTTCTCAGAACATATTTATTGTTAAAAGTCAGAATTTGCTGATAATATACATTAACATTTCTTGTCCATTTCCTATTTTTCTACGTAGTGTCCATCATGTTCTATGGCCGTACACAAACGTCTTAGAAGAGCATTTATTCCCTATTGCTGAAAGCTTTTATCCTGTGGGCGTAGCCATGTTTTCACTGCATGACTGACATTCTTGTCATTTTCGAAGTGTGTTCCCCGTAGAGAATCCTTGAGGTCCAACAATTCAGATGAAATGGCCTTTCTTTGAATCTTGTGGTCCGCTGTGAGCATTCGTGGAACCCATAGAGAGCACCTCTTTGGATATCCGAGAGTCTCGATCATTGCCGACGGACTTCCAGTGCTGACCGACAACTGTAGAGCCAACTGTCAAGTGGTGATGAGCGCACACACTCATGAGCGGGGGAGTACTCGAACCTCCAATGGGGGACGGAGGTTCGAGTCCTCCCTCGGGCATGAGCGTGTGTGTTGTCGTTAGTTTAAGTTAGATTAAGTAATGCGTAAGCTTAGGGACCGATGACCTCAGTAGTTTGGTCCCATTAGACCTTGCCACCAATTTCCAAATTTCATCCGACTACTCATAATGAATCTTCCTCTCCTGCAGAGTGAGCACTGTTTTCAACATTTTGGCAGATTGAAACTGTGTGCCCGACCGGCAGTTTAAACGGAATCTTGTCTATGATTAGTCATCAGTTAAAATCAAAAGTCATAAAATTATGTGAATGAAGCTACCACATGGTTGAAACGACTGGGAGAGAGAGAGAGAGAGAAATACAGTACTAGCAATAATGGAACTACATTGACTGTTACCTAGCCTGTAGGCCGTACTATCTCGTTGTGTTATGAGGACGCTGGTTCGTGGTTGTCTTCGAATATCTTACGTCCCACTTTATTTTCCATGGCTCTCGATAATTCTACAAGGGTGCGAGGCCTTAGCGAGAGAACTTCACCAACATGATCCCCACTAGGAGATAGTCTTTCACGGTCGCTGACGACATGGAGGCTATGTGTTGACTTCATCAAGACACTGACAAAAATTCAAAATGGTTCAAATGGCTCTGAGCACTATCCGACTTAACTTCTGAGGTCATCAGTCGCCTAGAACTTAGAACTAGTTAAACCTAACTAACCTAAGGACATCACACACATCCATGCCCGAGACAGGATTCGAACCTGCGACCGTAGCGGTCGCTCGGTTCCAGACTGTAGCGCCCAGAACCGCTCGGCCACTCCGGCCGGCCTGACAAAAGTGATCCTGAGTGACCGTACTGAGACCTATCTCAGAACTCGGTCCAGGAAACGGCCACTGTTAAGATGAGGAAAATTTTATATGGTCGGCCTAAATGACCACACATACAGAAAGATTTGTCCATCATACAAGCAAGTTCGGAAGGAACTCTACAGACTTGTTAGGTTGCCATTACCTGGCTGCTCCTAATTACCATCCTTCCTAGGGAGGTATTCCTGCCCTTTTTGTGCGTTTCAATTCAAGGAGTCTCTCTAACGTATTGCTGCCATCTTGGTGCGCTTCAAACCAAGGAGTTTCCCTAACGGTCACCGCCATCTTGCTGACCACCAGTAACTAACTTTGAAAGGCGTTGCATTAATATTACACTGGCCCAAAATTACTGCTTTACAGAGGAACTGATGGCATGTAATTCCCGTCTTCAAGTCTCGTCTGGGAGACACATACACACATCAGCAAAGGTTTTGCATTATTACTTTATTTCGAAATTCGTGGCACATAATACGTAAAAATCATTGTAAGGCTTGCGTACATATTGATTTGCAATGTTTCCAGATCACCAAATTAAAAAAACGAACATTTGCTCAACAATAAAATCATTTACTGCCTGTGGGACGTTTTTTACAACTCCAATGGACAACGTAAATACTTTATGGAATGTTCCATTCGCGAATACAAATTTGAATCCATCTTGGCATACCATAGAAGCTCTTGTCCAAACTTTCCCACTCTTCAGTAGCGATTATGCGTAGGTCGTGCTGAGTAAGTGGCCGTTGTCAACGTTCAAAAACAGCTCGTTTCAATCGATCCCAGACACGTTCGACTGGATTCATCACTCCCGTCTGGTGATCCTTGCATGTTTAAGGAACATTCTCAAGAAAACACTAAAGCTTAGATTTCTCGGGCTAATTTCGACAGTGTATAATTGGCCCAGATCCGAGATACTGTCGCGGCTCTACTATTACGTCAGAATCCTAGACGGGTAACTTGGAACATAAGATGCCGATCGAATATAACGACCAGGGCATAGGCTCTATGTTGTCAGAATCATGGTTCTGGAATAGTGGCCCTGGTTCCGTGACGTTAGAGACAAAGAATGGTTACGCAGGTCCATACCTGGCATCTGATCTACTAGAGATATTTTTCCCCCTCACCCCCTTTTCACTGAGAGATGTATGGTCACTGCATGTTCTATCTCTCCACTTGCGTCTTTATTTAACCAAACACAGGGAAGTACTGTTTAAATAAGTTAAAGTCGAAACTGTATGCTGCCTAGTAAGAACACGAGCCTTTATCAAAAGAAAAACTTTGCCAGGAGGAGTTCTCTATGCTGCGCTCACAAAGTTCATAACCATCACTCCCACTGTGGTTCCCCTACTAAAAAGCGAAGCCCCCTGGAGACACACCACCACCGTGCACCAGTTACAGCTCAGTTCAGACAGCCACCGCTCACATACTACCAATTCACTAACCTAATCTGAAATGGGCTACCGAAGTTCCGATTCCCAAAGCTAGGATGTTGTTGTGACAGCACTACAGCCACAGCCTGCGTTACAACAGTTAAAATGACGGGAAACACGAAAGATGCAGAAAAACACACTTGTGCATTAACACAAATGACACGCACTCATAACTCCCATACGCTGAAATTACCAATAGCTCAGACATATATTCTTAATAGGTATTAAAAAATCTAGATATATACGAGGGGCTACCCAAAAAAAACCGAATTATTATTTAAAAACAATTTGTTTTCAAACTGATTACAAAACTACCTTATCCCCTTCAAAATGCTCTCCATTACAGTTAATTCATCTGTTCCACAGATTCTTCCACTGTTTGAAACATTTTTTTTTTGTAGTCATCTTTAGATGGCAGACAGCTGCTCTCTCGTTTTTTTTTTTTTTTTGCTCACTTCTTCAATGTTGTCAAATCGGTGCCCTTTCATGCCTCTGTGGAAATACGAAAAGGTCGCACGGAGCCAGGACAAGTGAGTAAGATGCGTGGGCCAGAAGAACCATGATATTTTTAGCCAAAAACTGTCTAACACAGATATCTGTGGGCACAAGTGCGAAGTCATGATTCAAGAACCAGTCTCCTGTCTGCCACAAATCTGGTCTTTTTTTTACGCGGAACCGACCTCCATGACAACCCACTTATTTCTGACACTTGATCAATATCCTGACGACGGTTTGTCAGCACAAGCTCTTAAATTTTTTCAATATTTTCGTCGATTCGTACAGCTGATTGACGTCCAGAACGAGATTTGACATCAATCGACATGTTGCCATTTTTTAGTCGAGCAAACCGCTTGTAAACATGAGTTTTTCTCAAAGCGTCATCTTGGTAAGGTGTTTTCAACATTAAAACGGTTTCAAGAGCATTTTTAGTGAGTAGAAAACAAAATTTCACAGCTGCACATCGTTCACTTAAACTAACCGTCATAAAAAGCGTAACAACAACAAAACTGCAGATGAACAGAAGAAGCCAGGTCGACAACACAGGCGGAACTGCACTCTCACAAGGGAACCTCCCCATCGCACCCCCCTCAGATTTAGTTATAAGTTGGCACAGTGGATAGGCCTTGAAAAACTGAACACAGATCAATCGAGAAAACAGGAAGAAGTTATGTGGAACCGTGAAAAAAATTAGTAAAATATACAAACTGAGTAGTCCATAGGCAATATAGGCAACATCAAAGAAAGTGCGAGCTCAGCAGCGCCGTGGTCCTGTGGTTAGCGTGAGTAGCTGCAGACCGAGAAAATTTTACTTGCTTTATTTTCGCAAAGTTATGATCTGTCCGTTCGTTCATTGACGTTTCTGTTCACTGCAATAAGTTTAGCGTCTGTGTTTTGCAACCGCACCGCAAAACCGTGCGATTAGTAGACGAAAGGACGTGCCTCTCCAATGGGAACCGAAAACATTTGATCGCAAGGTCATAGGTCAACCGATTCCTCCACGGGAAAACACGTCTGATACATGCTACACGACACTGGTGACGGCATGTGCGTCACATGACAGGAATATGTTGTCGACCCACCTAACTTGTACACTTAGCGAATGGGTAAAAAGATTCTTCTACCTTGCCCGATTTAGGTTTTCTTGTAGATGTGATAATCACTCCCAAAATAGTGATGAAAACGTAAGAGTTTGTCATATAAACTGAAAATAAAAAATTAAAATTTTCTCTCGACGGAAGACTTGAACGTAGGACCTCTCATTCCGTAGCTGCTCTCGCTGACCACGAGACCACGGAGCAATTTGCCTTCCAGTGCCCGTGATGTTGCCTATCTTCGCATGGACTACGCAGTTTTTACATTTTACTAATATTTTTCATAGTTCCACACAACTTCTTCCTGTTTTCTCGATTGATCTGTGTTCAGTTTTTCAAGGTCTATCCACTGTGCCAACTTAGAACTAAATCTGAGGGGGGTGCGATGGGGAGGCTCCCTTGTCAGTGAGTTGCACTATACACGCCTAGCGGCAGAAATGCGTACTTCACAAGCTCCACCCAGGGCGATACTATTCCGGTTTGTTTTGGGTACCTGCATGTACATTCATTATTATGAAATCATTAGATTGATGATGTATTTCAGTGTTTAATATATGTCCGTATGGGTTAATTTATAGGTTCTGAAGAGGATACCATTATTGGCGTCGAAATCTAGGTAAACTAAAAATATTTTACCTTGCAACTGAAGGCTGAATTTTTTATTGTCTGAAGAATTCACTGTTGCTGAAGAGCTGCATTATGTTAAAGATTTGTACATTCGCGATAAATGCAAGCAACGTAAGGGGCCATTGTCTTTGTAAAACTGAACTGGAATTCCATCCGGACCTGGTGACTTCTTTGCTTTCAAATCTTTCAGTTGTTTCTTTACGTCGGAGATCCTTATTACTATGTCGTCTATACGGAAGTCCGTCAGATGGTCAAATGACGCTAAGTTTGTACTATTCTCCTGTATGAACGATTTCTTGGACGCGAAATTGAAACTTAGTCTTTCGTTTTGCTATCTGCAACTGCCACAACAGACTGCTCAAAAAAGGACTGGATGGAAGCCTTAGACCCGCCGAGCGATTCTACATAGGAGCAGAATTTCCTCAGGTTCTCTGCTAGGTCATTTGCTGAAGTATCACGGTCGTAACTGTCGTTTGCTTCGCGTGTAGATCTTTTGAAAGACGCACGAATCTCTACTAAGCTTTACAAGTCATCATTTCTGCGTTCTCTTATGAACCGAGAGTGCAACAGTCTCTGCATCACCAGCATTTTCCAGATACTGTTATTAAACCGTGGTTGGTCTTTCCATCCTTAATCAAGTTACTAGGGACCTAACTCTCCAGATCACGATTTACAGTCTGCTTCAACTTCGCTAATAATTCCTCTACGTCCGTCTTGCTGGAACTAACTGATGGCAGTTCACTATCTATATGAGATGCTAACAACTGGCTATCTGCCCTTTCTAGCAGAAACATTCTCCTAAATTTATGGCTGATTTATTAACTCCCGTAACCATAGTCGCTATAGTGATATCATGATCACTACTCAACGTTTTTGCATAGACGTTATCGATGACATCGGACATATTTGTAGCTACTACGTCTAAGATGTTTCCAGTGTGTGTCGGCTGACGAAGTAGTTTGTCAAGACAATTTTCAGAAAACGTATTCAAAAGTACTTCGCACGACTGTCTGTCTCTGTAGCCCCTCCCCTCAGAATTCCCCCCCCCCCCCCCCCCAATGAATCTATAAACATCCCAGTCTATACTCGGTAGGTTATAGTTGCCCCTAACTAGTATTTCAAGATCTGGGTGTTTAAGTGCTACTGATCATAGGTTTTCTTTGAATGACTCTAGAACTGTCACAGCAGCTTCGAGTGGACGGTGAAAGCATCCGGCAATCAATTTGGTTTCACCTAGAGCTGTTATGTACGACCAGATAATTTCATTATGGCACTTAACTTCGACGTCAATGGAGACAATATTTTTGTCAACTGCAGTGAATACTCTCCATCCGATATACGTTCCACGTTTCGCTAAATACCTCCGAGCTTTCCACTTTGGGGGAGGGAGGGGGTGGTCTTGTAGCGGTTCGAGCGGCTTCCCGCGTCGGACATTCGAATCCTTCCTCGTGCATGGGTGTGTGTGTTGTCTTGTCCTTAGCGTAAGTTAGTTTAAGTCAGATTTAGTAGTGTGTAAGCTTTGGGAGCGATGACCTCAGCAGTTTGGTCCCATAAGATCTTACCACAAATTTCGAAAATTCCACTACCACATTGTGTGCATACGTACGATTCTTGAGGGAGATTAAAAGAGTGGTCAACCACTTCAAAAATAGCACTGTTCATCATCTTTGAATCTGTGATGGTTTTGGGTCTATAGTCGAAATGCAAATAGGGTAATGTGATAATTCAGTGGGTAGTGCTACCTTATGTCATATTTATTCCTATTCTTTGAGATCGAAGTTATAGAGGAAATGAGAAATGAATTGTCCAAAGTATCATCTAGTTGATGCATACAACCAAAAGTCCTTACACCTAGTACTAGTCAGCAGTTTAGTTTTGGAAAACGTCTTATGCCCTTTCTGGAGACAAAGTAAGAACAACATTTATTCCAGTTCTTTCAACCTACCAACAGCTTGTAGGATCCACCTAACAAAGAATCATAACACTGTATTTGGTGTGAAAAGGTATGGCCCAAAACGGCAAAATTCACTGTTATCGGTACAATATTCGTTTCAAAAGCTTCTATAGGTACAACGTTTCATTGAGTTCACTACTATATTCGATGTTTCAAAATCGTTTCGATGTTTTCCAAAAAAGATGTGAAGTGGGATGGTGTTCTGTAATGTAATCACTGCCTGGTGTGGTTGGGATGGGAGGTGAGTTGTTGGTGGCGAGCTGTCAACAGTCCAGGTGCAACTTCAGCTGTTTGGCAAGCTGCTTGAATCACAATTTGTAGTGACATGTCACTATGTGCTGGTTCTACCATACTTGACATAGCTGCACAATAGCCTGTTAGGTCTCTGCTTGCATACTTGGGATATAACTTTCATATTCCTTTCACCAGATGGAGATAGCAGTCAATGCTGTGTCGGCGGCATAACTACAGTCGTCCACCATCAGTTGGGGCTGCACTCTGTTGTGGAAGTAGTTCAGTTTTTCGTATTGAAATGTGGTGTAGAGCCCGCATCTCGTGGTCGTGCGGCAGCGTTCTCGCTTCCCACACCCGGGTTCCCGGGTTCGATTCCCGGCGGGGTCAGGGATTTTCTCTGCCTCGTGATGGCTGGGTGTTGTGTGATGTCCTTAGGTTAGTTAGGTTTAAGTAGTTCTAAGTTCTAGGGGACTGATAACCACAGCAGTTGAGTCCCATAGTGCTCAGAGCCATTTGAACCATTTTTTGTGGTGTAGAAGTATGGTACAAGCCACTATTCTCGCAGAAAATGTCATACTCTCCATTCACATGTATTTGCCACGTTTTGATGGCAACAATTTCACTTGTAAATAAGTATACATGTTCTTATTATCCAGTGTCGTTCTTACGCGACTAGTACATGTAAGTTCTCGAGTTTGATGGTTCTGTTCATCATAGGCTGCACCACCTACTCCTTCCATCTCCATGATTTCTACCTCACCATTTATGGTAATACCATCCAGCTCACCCCCACCCTGAGATACCTTGGCCTCACCCTCGACTGTCACTTCACCTGGGCCCCTCAACTCCTGACCATCCAGCAGAAACCCCATTCCCACCTCCACCTCCTGCAACTCCTGTCTGGTCGGACATGGGGATTGCATCCTTCAACCATCCTCCACACCTCATATCCCTCATCTGTCCTATCCTCAGTTATACCAGTGTTACCTGGATTTCCACACCCGCCTGCCTTTACAAGGCCCTCCAAATTCTCGAACGCTATGCACTCCGTCTTGTCCTCCATATCTGCCTTCCTTCCCCCACACAGCTCCTGCACGACCTCATCCCCTTCTCCAACCTCATCCTTTTCCTCCAAAATCTCCACATCTTTACACTGTCTGCAGGCTTGATCCCCCCCACCCCCTGGTTTCCTCCTTTCTCTCCACCTCCCACCCATTGTCGCACCTCTATCGCTGTATCCCTCTCTCTCTCCACCTCCACACCCTCCATCTCCTTCATTGGGGCAATTTCGAGCACCTCCCTTTCCCAGATGTTGAACTTCGCTGTGACATATACCTTTCCTTCCAACTGTAATGTGGTCTTGTCCCCCCCACCAGGGCCCCCATTTTCCTCTCCCCTCCTTCTCTCAGAGCGGATTTTCCTCCTTCCCCCCCTTTGAGTCCCTGCACCCCATCCTCACCTCTTTCCCTCCCACGTCCTTCCCTCCCCGTCTGTCTTTGGCGCGCCCCCCATCCATCTCCCCTCCTCTCTTTGCCTCCCTCCGTTCTTCCCTTTTTCCTCATCTCCTTGCGCCTGGCAGATCCTCCATTTTGCTCATTGTCATCTGTGTGCTACGTCAGTGTTGTGTTTGGTGCTGTTCTCCTGTGTGTCGAAAGGTGTGAATTTAATTGTGTGCTGCACTTGTACATAGTGTTACTGTCAGTGATAGTTCTGTGTCACACCATCTGTCGATACTTTTATGCTCCGGTCATACTTCGCCTTGTGTTCTTTTCATTATTCCTGTATATGAATTTTTGTGCTCAATAATTTTTAAGGTTTTTGTCTCCATTTTACAAAAAATGGTTCAAATGGCTCTGAGCACTATGGGACTTAACATCTGTGGTCATCAGTCCCCTAGAACTTAGAACTACTTAAACCTAACTAACCTAAGGCAGTAGCGGCCATGCGGTTCCAGACTGAACCGCCTAGAACGGCCACACTGGCCGGCTCCATTTTACAGTCGCCCCCTTTTTGTCTGTCCTCATCCACTATGTTCCCCTTTTTTATAGTTCTGTCCGCAATATTTTCTCCTTGGTAATTTTAAATGTCTTCTGTTGTATAATTATTGTCTTTTGGCTGAAGAGCAGCGCATATGCTGCTGTCAGCCCATTCTGATGGGGAATTGAAATTCAATAAAGAAAAGAAAAAAGTTCTGTGATGGCTGGTTGCATTCCTATATGTAAATAACAAGCACCTGTTCCTGCACGCAAATTTTTGTGAGAGTTTATAAGCATAGTATCTCAAAACTTTTTTCTCTGTTTCACATCCTCCATACAGGTCTGCATCAGCAGCGCCGCCGCCGCCGCCACGACCACCACCATCACCACCACCACCACCACCACCACCACGAAGATGGATGTGTGTCTCTAGATTTTTTATTTATTTTATAGGTAATTTCAATATCTGTGAATTCTAACTCTCTGTCATTTGGGTTAAAGCTCAAATGTGGTTCCTGCATGTTTCATGTTTTCCATCATTTTAACTCGAGTTATGCAGGCTGTGGCTGCACTGCTGTCAAACACCATACTATCGGTGAGATAGGGAGCTCCCATAGTCCATTTCGCATTAGATTACCGAATTGGCAGTATGTGTACAGTTTATCTCTGAAATGGCGTAAAGTGGTAGCACTGTTCCAGGGCGACTCGGCTCGTAGCGGGCTACTGCAGAGCCAGTGCTAGTCTTGGATTCTGACGTCATGTTAATGCTGCACCAGTATTCCAAGTGTTAGCTTGTGATGTCATAGAGCCAGGGACAGTATTCTAGCTTGCAAGACGTATGCGTTGCCGGCGATGGGCGAGGCATGGCAGAGTCTCTGACCAGAGAATAGTAGGTAGTTAGTTGTTGCTTGTCGCGAGTCGGCGTCTGTCGGCTTTAGTCGTCAGTCGGCTTTAGTCTTCTGTCCGTGCTAGTAAGCAGTAGTCGGCGCGTGCGTGCGCGTGTCGGCAGTGTACTCTGGTCAGGACTCTGGAGGATGAGTATTGTTGTAGAAGGTAAAGAAGCAGCCTTGCGCATATCTAGTAATGTATATTAATTTTCATTTAATTTCTTTAAAAAAAAATGCCCCAATAATAATTTGTATAATATAAAGTAACTTTTTTAAAGAAAGGCATTCATTTCAATTTAAAGAATATTTCCAATGCATGATCATTTCTTCCAAGAATCAAAAAAAAAATATACGCCAGCATTGCACGAAGCTGTGTCGAAAATTATTATGTAAGAGCAGATATATTTGCAGTTTTTATTAAGGTAAGAATTTTTCCTTTGTTTTATTCAGAATACAGGGCCGAAGGGCAGCGCTGCTGTCCTCATAAAATTTACCAGGTTACTAATTTTTTTATTATTTTTGTGTTTACGAATTTTTCTGTTTCGAACTTAACATAAAATGAGAAAAGAATTTTGTGGGAACATTAAATGTGAATGCATTTCCGCACACAGATTATAAATGGGAGCCAATTTTGTTCTGAGGTTACAATATTAACAAAGTCATTTAATTATTATTTTTCTGTGGGGAGGTTACACTTGGTTCATGGTTCATCATTTTCATTATTATTTTTCTGTGGGGAGGTTACACTTGGTTCATTATTTAATTAATATTTTCGTGTGGGGAGGTTACACTTGGCGACATCCGGCCAGGATCGTATTTCTTTGTGAATCTTCTGAGAAGTAGTCATATATCTGCTCTTATTTACTTAAATGTAGTTTGCATCTGGCGCAACGCATTTACTAATTTGTCACTCTTTCCTTCACAGATCATCGGCAATTTGTTGCTCTTTGTTGTAATTGTGTTTGTTGCATTTTGCATTGTCCTTGTTTTATTTGTGATTAATTTTGATTTGTGAAAAATGCCGCCAAAAACTGTTAACAGTACATCGCGATTTGTAATGAGTGAAATAGCCGACTCTACTAATTTGACCGATAATACTTGCGACACTCAGTGTAATGATGATAATCCCCTAATTGTAGACAATCAGTGCCTACCGGCCACTAGTAATGAAATCATTACTAATGATGAGCAAACCAATTCAATTGTGTCCTCTATTAATTTAACGACAATTGATGACGCGGGACGTTCTGTTACAATGAACGCTGCCCAGTTTAACACACCCGGTTTGCAAAATTTGAATTGTGAACAGATAAATTTTTCTAACGAAAATGAACAGTGTACTCAAAGTACGACAGATTTATTTGATTCCGATTTAGTGACCAACAGTGCACATTCGATTGGCAAACCTTTTCAAGAATTACAGAATAACCAAATGGTTCCAAAAAACGTGACAATTGCAGGTATGCCATCAAACAGTACAGAGAGTAGAGTAGGTGATATTGGCTTGGATCAAATTATGGCATTATTGCTACAAATTAATGAATCGTACAAACAATGTAATGAAAATTTAAAACAATTCAGTGAAGAACTAAACAACAGTTTCAAACAAGTTAATGAAAAATACGACAAACTTAATGAATCGTGCAAACAACTCAATGAAAAATATGACAGGTCGATCAAACAACTTAATGAAAGTTTCAAACTGTCGAATGAAAAACACGACAACCTTAACGAACAGAACAAACAACTTAGTGAACTGATTACAGCCGTTACCGTGCAACGTGAAGATACTAAACAATTACGTGAGGATACTAAGACTTGTGCTACAAACAATAGTGAAAAAACTGGATCTGTTGCACAAGAATTAAGTAATACACATGCAGCCACAACAGAATCACATAGAGACGAAATTAATGCAGTCACTGAACAATGTTCAGAAAACGCAACACAGATACGCGACGAGTTTAATTTAAAGTCACCAGAACTTTCACACACTCTGGATACGGAAGTCGATAAGAAATGTGAACAACAGAACAGCCAAATTGAGGAACGTATTAAAGTAACAGAAATGAAAAATATTTCAGTCAATAACACGTCACAGCATACGGCACATTCCGAACATTTGTCACAGTCACACAGCCAGTATAATTTAAGTAAGTTACAGAGACCACACGACTTAGAATCCGAAGTGACACAGACAAACAGATTCTCATTCAATCCTGAACCTGTTCACACATCCAGAGACGATAACGTTGATTATGAGCAAATTTTATCCGTAAGAAAACCTAAGGTATTTGAAAATGACAGAGCACAGTTACACGCCTTGAACTGGATACGTCGATTTATTTTTGTTCTTTCACCAGCTTGGCCTGTAATGCAGAAACTAGCTTCGGCATGGATACAACAATTTGCTTTTGAATTTTCACCGCCATTGCCTGTAACGCAAAAGCTAAAATTTATTTGCAGCGCGTAATGACCTCAGGGGATTCATTACGCTTTAATGAGTATGTGCCGTAGCGTGCACAGGGCCCCGAGCCGTAGTAGTGCTGTTTCATCTTTAGTTTTCTGCACTGCTGCCTTCTCTTCTTCTAGCCTTTATATCTATCTGAATAGCTCTTTAACTATCGCTCTATCTAGGATTAAGAATGAGTAAAGAAAACCCGAAAGACAAGTTTTACCGAAAGTGACAGTACTCTTTAGACACTCCCGAAATGACAACAATCGCCGTAATTTTAATAACAGATAAAATTTTAATCAGTATGTACAGCATTTTCAGCAATCGTCAAAATTATCAGCAATAGGAACCACATTTTGGTAACAATAGACGTTTTTCACCGCAACAGCATCAAAGTTCCCCCATGAACCATGGACCTTGCTGTTGGTGGGGAGGCTTGCGTGCCTCAGCGATACAGATAGCCGTACCGTAGGTGCAACCACAACGGAGGGGTATCTGTTGAGAGGCCAGACAAACATGTGGGTCCTGAAGAGGGGCAGCAGCCTTTTCAGTAGTTGCAGGGGCAACAGTCTGGATGATTGACTTATCTGGCCTTGTAACATTAACCAAAACGGCCTTGCTGTGCTGGTACTGCGAACGGCTGAAAGCAAGGGGAAACTACAGCCGTAATTTTTCCTGAGGACATGCAGCTTTACTGTATGATTAAATGATGATGGCGTCCTCTTGGGTAAAATATTCCGAAGGTAAAATAGTCCCCCATTCGGATCTCCGGGCGGGGACTACTCAAGAGGACGTCGTTATCAGGAGAAAGAAAACTGGCATTCTACTGATCGGAGCATGGAATGTCAGATCCCTTAATCGGGCAGGTAGGTTAGAAAATTTAAAAAGGGAAATGGATAGGTTAAAGTTAGATATAGTGGGAATTAGTGAAGTTCGGTGGCAGGAGGAACAAGACTTTTGGTCAGGTGATTACAGGGTTATAAATACAAAATCAAATAGGGGTAATGCAGGAGTAGGTTTAATAATGAAAAAAAAAAATAGGAGTGCGGGTTAGCTACTACAAACAGCATAGTGAACGCATTATTGGGGCCAAGATAGACACAAAGCCCATGCCTACTACAGTAGCACAAGTTTATATGCCAACTAGCTCTGCAGATGATGAAGAAATTGATGAAATGTATGACGAGATAAAAGAAATTATTCAGGTAGTGAAGGGAGACGAAAATTTAATAGTCATGGGTGACTGGAATTCGTCAGTAGGAAAAGGGAGAGAAGGAAACATAGTAGGTGAATATGGATTGGGGGGAAGAAATGAAAGAGGAAGCCGCCTTGTAGAATTTTGCACAGAGCATAACTTACTCATAGCTAACACTTGGTTCAAGAATCATAACGAAGGTTGTATACCTGGAAGAATACTAAAAGGTATCAGATAGATTATATAATGGTAAGACAGAGATTTAGGAACCAGGTTTTATATTGTAAGACATTTCCAGGGGCAGATGTGGATTCTGACCACAATCTATTGGTTATGAACTGCAGATTGAAACTGAAGAAACTGCAAAAAGTTGGGAATTTAAGGAGATGGGACCTGGATAAACTGAAGAACCAGAGGTTGTAGAGAGTTTCAGGGAGAGCATAAGGGAACAATTGACAGGAATGGGGGAAAGAAATACAGTAGAAGAAGAATGGGTAGCTCTGAGGGATGAAGTAGTGAAGGCAGCAGAGGACCAAGTAGGTAAAAAGACGAGGGCTAATATAAATCCTTGGGTAACAGAAGAAATATTGAATTTAATTGATGAAAGGAGAAAATATAAAAATGCAGTAAATGAAGCAGGCAAAAAGGAATACAAACGTCTCAAAAATGAGATCGACAGGAAGTGCAAAATGGCTAAGCAGGGATGGCTAGAGGACAAATGTAAGGATGTAGAGGCTTGTCTCACTAGGGGTAAGATAGATACTGCCTACAGGAAAATTAAAGAGACCTTTGGAGAGAAGAGAACCACTTGTATGAATATCAAGAGCTCAGATGGCAACCCAGTTCTAAGCAAAGAAGGGAAGGCAGAAAGGTGCAAGGAGTATACAGAGGGTTTATACGAGGGCGATGTACTTTAGGACAATATTATGGAAATGGAAGAGGATGTAGATGAAGATGAAATGGGAGATAAGATACTGTGTGAAGAGTTTGACAGAGCACTGAAAGACCTGAGTCGAACAAGACCCTGGGAGTAGACAACATTGCATTAGAACTACTGATGGCCTTGGGAGAGCCAGTCATGACAAAACTCTACCATCTGGTGAGCAAGATGTATGAGACAGTCGAAATACCCACAGACTTCAAGAAGAATATAATAATTCCAATACCAAAGAAAGCAGGTGTTGACAGATGTGAAAATTACCGAACTATCAGTTTAATAAGTCACAGCTGCAAAATACTAACACGAATTCTTTACAGACGAATGGAAAAACTGGTAGAAGTGGACCTCGGGGAAGATCAGTTTGGATTCCGTAGAAATGTTGGAACACGTGAGACAATACTAACCTTATGACTTATTTTAGAAGAAAGATCAAGAAAAGGCAAACCTACGTTTCTAGCATTTGTAGACTTAGAGAAAGCTTTTGACAACTTTAACTGGAATACCCTCTTTCAAATTCTAAAGGTGGCAGGGGTAAAATACAAGGAGCGAAAGGCTATTTACAATTTGTACAGAAACCAGATGGCAGTTATAAGAGTCGAGGGGCATGAAAGGGAAGCATTGGTTGGGAAAGGAGTGAGACAGGGTTGTAGCCTCTCCCCGATGTTATTCAATCTGTATATTGAGCAAGCAGTAAAGGAAACAAAAGAAAAATTCGGAGTAGGTATTAAAATTCATGGAGAAGAAGTAAAAACTTTGAGGTTCGCCGATGACATTGTAATTCTGTCAGAGACAGCAAAGGACTTGGAAGAGCAACTAAACGGAATGGACAGTGTCTTGAAAGGAGGATATAAGATGAACATCAACAAAAGCAAAACGAGGATAATGGAATGTAGTCAAATTAAATCGGGTGATGCTGAGGGTATTAGATTAGGAAATGAGGCACTTAAAGTAGTAAAGGAGTTTTGCTATTTAGGTAGTAAAATAACTGATGATGGTCGAAGTAGAGAGGATATAAAATGTAGACTGGCAATGGCAAGGAAATCGTTTCTGAAGAAGAGAAATTTGTTAACATCTAGTATAGATTTAAGTGTCAGGAAGTCGTTTCTGAAAGTATTTGTATGGAGTGTAGCCATGTATGGAAGTGAAACATGGACGATAACCAGTTTGGACAAGAAGAGAATAGAAGCTTTCGAAATGTGGTGCTACAGAAGAATGCTGAAGATAAGGTGGGTAGATCACATAACTAATAAGGAGGTATTGAATAGGATTGGGGAGAAGAGAAGTTTGTGACACAACTTGACTACAAGAAGGGATCGGTTGGTAGGACATGTTTTGAGGCATCAAGGGATCACAAATTTAGCATTGGAGGGCAGCGTGGAGGGTAAAAATCGTAGAGGAAGACCAAGAGATCAATACACTAAGCAGATTCAGAAGGACGTAGGTTGCAGTAGGTACTGGGAGATGAAGAAGCTTGCACAGGATAGAGTAGCATGGAGAGCTGCATCAAACCAGTCTCAGGACTGAAGACCACAACAACAACAACAGCATCAAAGTCATCCGGTTAGCATACCCAACCAACATTGTAATCTGCAAGGTCTACCAAGTTTTAATGTTTCGCCGCGTGCACGTATAGAATCAGCTCCAACAAATAGTAACGCACAGCAACAAGGAAATCAGTACGTACAGAAAACACACTATTTCAATTCCTATCGCAATGCACCGTATGGAAATGACTATCATGACAGATGTCAAAATAATGAGCACATTTTTCAGCGTACGTTTAATAACAGTCGGTCTTATCAGCAGCAGAATCATCCTCAACAACATATTATCATGAATGAACGAGACAGTAGATATCATCCCGAACGTAATACGTCAGGAAGAAATAACAGAACAGTACAAATAGTTGAAATGCTATAGCATCCTCCCGAAAATATAGCACGTCAGATAGAATTTGACTAAATACAGTACAGGTTGCATCTTCCAGTAACGCAAGCAATACTTTTGACACGGAGAATCTTGTTCACGAAAATGTTATTACTTTTGACGTAATCCGACACACGTTTGCATGAAAGACATTATCACAACGTAAGTAGACGACATTCTTATTGTAGAAGCTAACTGGTCTGAACACGATCTGATTCTTGAACAACTGTTACGAACTTTTCGTGCACAAGGACTCACAGTTAATCTGAGTAAATCGCACTTTGGCAAAACTTCTATAAAATTTCTTTTACATGTAATCTCAGCAGAAGGCATTGCGCCTGACCCGAAAAAACTTCAGGCTTTACGTGACATTACTGTTCCTACGACGAAGAAACAACTACGCAGCTTTTTGGATTTAATTAACTATTTTCGTAAATTTATTCATTACTCTGCTTTAGACACCCCTAGATTATGTCAATTGACAGGTAAAAACATTATTTGGTTTTGGGATAAGCAAGCACATTCTGAATTTATGAACCTGAAACATGCTTTGTTGAATGCACCACTTTAATCGCACCCAGATCTTACTAGAAATTTTTCCATTGCCACCGACAGTTCTAACACCGCTTTAGGCGTACACATTTTTCAGGAAATTGAAGAAGATGGGACTACAGTAATTAAAAACATAGCCTTTGCGAGTCGCATTCTGTCACCTGCTGAACGTAATTATTCTGTTACAGAGCTTGAAACATTGTGTGTTGTATGGGCTTTTACGAGGTATCGGCATTTTCTTTATGGAAGACATACCACCGTTTATACAGACCATAGAGCGATACAGTTTTTACTTTCGGCTAAATTTACACACGACAGATTAAGCAGATGGAAACTTTATTTACAAGAATTTAATTTTACAATTGTTCACATTCCCAGCACACAAAATATTGTAGCAGACGCACTATCCCGTTCTCTTAGCAATAATCAGCAAGACATGGCAACCAACTTCTGCAAAGCAAATTTCAGCGTCATGTACATTCAACAAGTTGCACTTGAAAATTTCATTTCGTCGTCATTACAAGATATAGCACAAGAGCAGAGTAAAGACAACGTGTGGAAAGAAATTGGCATCTATCTATCTTTGGCAAGATAGGAATAATGTTACCATTAGAAACCATTACACTGTACGCAATGACATTCTGTTTCGCCGCTCTCATCCTGACAGCAACAATTGGTTATTATTCATTCCTGACGAACTTGTTAACAAATTAATCTGGTATACTCATTTAAGTTACGCACATTACGGAGCCAGAAAATGTTTTCTTATACTGAGACAGAACTGTTATTTTACCAACATGGAGAAACGCATTCGACGAGTTTTAGCGTCATGTAAAATCTGCCAGAAAGCTAAATCAGACACAACTTCACATATTCCTCCATTAAATCCCATTGTACCTGTTAAATTGAGACACATGGCCGCTGTAGACATTTTTGGTCAGATTCCCAGAACTATTAAAGATTTTTGCTACATCTTTGTCGCTGTTGAACTCACTTCAAAATTTGTTACCTTCACTCCGTTACGCAAAGCTACTGCTAAAACTGTTTCGAAAGCATTTGTAAAACATTTTCTATTTCATGTAGGGAATGTGTTGAAAGTAATTTCCGACAATGGATCACAGTTTCGATCTGCTATATGGACACGTATGTTACGAGCTAGAAACATTTCTCCGATCTATATATCCAGGTACCATGCTTCTTCGAACCCTTGTGAACGATTAATGAAAGAAATTGGTAAACTGTGTAGAATATACTGCCATATAAAACATATTGATTGGGACACGTACATACTCTCATTCCAGGATGTAATTAATTCCATACCAAATGAATCTACTATGCTATCTCCGTCTGTTATACTGAAAAATGTTGAACCACCTAACAAAATTAAAGAATTAGTAACCTTTCCTACATTTCGTCGACTACGACACCATGGAATATGACATTGCGCTGAACAACATCAAACGTGCCGCAGAGCGCCGGAGAAGACAGCAAAAACAGGTTTGTATACGCCGTGACTTTCACATTGGACAGAAGATATTAGTACGTACACACTATTTATCCAACAGAGGAAAGAGTAGATGCAGTAAATTTGAGCTTCTATACGCAGGTCCATATCGAATTCGCAGCATTCCTCACCCCAGTGTAGTACACGTCGAAACTTTGAGAACCAGAAAAACCAAAGGGAACCACCACGTCTCCAACATCAAACCCTTTATTGAATGAACATACGTTATGATTTATCACACTGTAATGCCATTTCCTAATTTTTTATGACCACTTATGCAATTATTTTCACATGAACACTTACTGATGATTATCGTATTTTTTCTTGGCAAGTGCCCAGCAAGGTAAGGTTAGCAGGTCGCTCTTCTTGTCGTTACACATCAGACCGTGCATATTTTTCCAGATGAACTTACACATTTTTTGACCACTTATACAATTATATTTATGTGACTACTTACTGATGATTACAGTTTTTTTTTTTTTTTTTTTTTTTTTTTTGCAAGTGCCCGGCGATGTAAGGTTAGCAGGTCGCTCTTCTTGTCGTTACACATCAGACCGTGCACATTTTTCCAGATAAACTTATGTCTTATGAATAATTATGCAATTCTATCTAGTGACATATTACTTTTATTAAATTACCTCTCCATTAAAGTCTTCAATTCTCGCCTCTATTAACTACACAACATACAAGCTGAACACAAAGAGGGTCACTTTTCTTGTCGTTATATATCAAACCGTGCATATTTTCCATTTTTTATGTATGTATGATTGTTTTCCTGTTTTGTTTGTATGCTCTATCAAATATTTAAGATATAACAAACACCAGTTGACTTTAACATTTTTGCCTTATGATATCTCAACATCGTGACTATTTTACACTTTTTTTTTTGCTGCTACATTGTGATACACTGTGTACATTTTTGCACCTGCACACTGTCTATGTTTTTGACATATTACGTTTTCTGTCATGCTATGCTGTATGCTCAATTATGTTACTACAAACCAGTTTTTATTTAATGGGTATATGATTTAAATGCAAGACATTAATCATTGTTCATCATTTTCAGAAAGAAATAACGTGTAGAAGAAATAAATTAAACAGAAATGGGAGTTTCACCTTCGGAATGAACGAAAGAAGATGCAATACCTCGTCACGAAGAGTAAATGGATCAGAATTAACAAGCATTAACAAGAATATACTATACACATCGTAGAATAGCAGTCTTAACTAATTTTTTCTTTCAGAATACGAGGCGATTGATGCAGGCTGTCAGACAGAACTACACATCTTAGTTTTAGTGATGAAATATGCTAGAAATAAGGAATAGTTGTATAATGAATAATGAAGTGACTTTTTTGCAGATGATAATGAATGATGATGAATAGTGATGAAGAGTATGCTACTATGGATAATGAAGTTTTTCTTTACAGATGATGATAATAATGGAGTTATAGTGATATGAATTATGCAGCTTTTCTTTGGAGGTGATGAAGTTTTTCTTTGCAGATGAGGATAATGTTGAAGTTTATGTATTTTTGTTATGTAGTTATTTAAGTATTTGTTGCAGTTCGTTTTGGCAGTATGTCTTATGTCGCATGGTATGATGACTGAAGGTTTTAGAAAGGATAGCTAGAGAACATATATATTTTATACACATTTCACTACCTGTTAATTCAAAGTTCACTACTTTTCAGCATAATATGCGTTTCTTCTTTCAGTTTAATAATCCATTTTGTATTTTTTGCAGGAGAAATTATTCATGAAATTAATGTGCTATAAGCAGTTGGACATTAAACCTGTGTCATTCATAAATGTGATCACATATACTCTATTTGTTTCATAACAGTCCTATACTCAGATATAGTATTGTAATTGTATTAATTTTTTAATTATACCCATATTTGTACCTTCAACAAATTGTTTTTGTAACTGTATTAACTTTTCACTATTTTTTTGTGTCTGTAGCTCTAACCATTACTTAATTTTAGTTACTGCTAATACTTTTTTCATTTTCTCAGTTTATTCTCTTCCGTTCTGAAATAGTTCTATTGCAATTATTAGTCTCTTCTTTAGTTCATTAATCACCCATCTCTTCAGTTTAAATTGTTCATAACAAAAATCACTATCAGTATCACTTTAGCAAATTTCAATCTAATTGTAGCTTCCTACGATAATCACTACCAGTATCACTTTAGTAAATTTCAATTTAATTCTAGCTTCCTACGATAATCTATTAATTATTAAGCTCACGTCTCTCTGCTGGCAGCATCGGCCTCTTAAATCACTCCCCTTTCCCTTATTTCCACCTTAAGCTGTTTCAAATACGCTAATTACATTTCTCCTCTTACGACAGAGGATACACAGTGACACACAGCCGTCACTATTTTGGTCATATTCTCCTTGCACCGAATACCACTAATCCATTTTCTATGCTCCCGCAACCTCAGGAAATCTCTTGCAGTCGCCTTTCTTTCGGAATTCGCGGTGTCACAAACAGGGCGCGCAAAATCTCGGACACTCCTGTGTTATGTCACTTGGCGGAAGCAGCGGCCAGTGCCCCTCGCGGCAGGTAGTGCCTAACAAAGGAACAAACCAGTCTGCCACCCTACTCCAGGCTGCTCAGCGGAATGCCTCAGAGCTTTTAGCAGCTCACTGCAACATCCAGTCTTTACCTGCACATTACGAAGAACTTAGCCTCCTCTTCAACCAACTAAACTACCACGTAATCCTCTTATCCGAAACGTGGTTGAAACCACACATATCCTCTGCATCTTTTCATCTCCCAGGGTACACATTTCTTAGGGCAGACAGTTCAAAAAAGCGAGGTGGCGGGGTCGGCGCGTGTATACGAACAGATCTCAATGCGAAAGTCTTATGTAAGTCAAATCCTGCTGAAGAAAAAGAGACTGAATTCATGTTCATTGAAATAAATATACAAAGTCGGAAATTCTTGACTGGCGTCGTGTCCAAGCCGCCAAAAATAAGGTCAATGAGTTCCTTCCAGTCGGAATTACATTCACTTCAGTGTCAATACGAACATGTCATCGTAATGGGTGACTTGAACATAGACCTGCTAAGAGACACTCCCTCCGCAATAAACCTAAGGAGACTGTTTAGTTGCAATAGCATGAACATTCTTCCATTACAACCTACACATCAGTCATACTCTTACTGACGTAATCGCAACGAAACAGACTGACAAAGTAAGAGATGTTGGTCAAACATCGGCCCCTGGCCTCTCAGCACATGATGTAATATTCCTGGCCTACTCTGTGCAGCCCCCAAGGATCAAATCGCGTTACATAACTTGTAGGAACATGAAACGTATTGACCTTGACGCTCTAACAGCCGATTGCTCAGAAATCTCATGGCATCAAATAATCCGAAAACCTACAATCGACGGCAAAATTAATGAACTTGGTGATAAACTCACTGCCCTCTATGACAAACATGCACCTGTGCGCACAATCCGTGTAAGAAAATCTCCTGCTCCATGGCTGACAGCTGAATTACGTCAAATGATGACTAATAGGGATGCTGCCCACAGGCGTTTCAAGGCTGATCCGTAACCCGAGCGTTTCTAAGAATATAGAAAGCTACGGAACACAGTGAAACAATGCATTCGCAATGCTAAAATCAGGCACGCTCGCTCCCTTGTATGCAGCGATCTGACGCCCACGACTCTATGGAAGAATCTCCGTAGCTTGGGGGTCGGAAAGGCAAAATCGGAAACTACTTTTCATGTGTCAGCTAACGAATTAAATGAATTCTTCTCTGCACCTCTGAATACCAGCACGGCTGATAATTACCATCCACAAGAATCCCCAAACAGGATAACTAACAACGATACTTTCCATCTAAAACATGTAACAACAAATACGGCAAGAAAAGCAATAATGAGAATCTCTTCTGATGCAATAGGCAACGACAGTATCGGTATAACCATGATTAAGAATGTTGCCGATATCTTAGTACCTGTCTTAACTGACATATTTAATTTTTCCCTCGTGAACGGAATATACCCCACTGCATGGAAAAGAAGCATAATTCGACCCATCCCTAAGATCGAAAACCCGCAACTGCCTAGTGATTACCGACCAATTAGCATACTGCCTGCTGTTTCCAAAGCACTTGAATATATTGTTCATGACCAAATCACTGAACACTTGCATGAATTCAGCCTATATGACAAATTTCAATCCGGTTTCCGTAAACATCACAACACAAACACTGCTCTAATTAAAGTAACTGATGACCTGAAATATGCCATCGACAATCGAAAGGCAACAATATTGACGCTACTGGACTTCAGCAAAGCTTTTGACACTGTTAACTTTGACATATTGCTCAGAAAAATGCATCAGCTTAATTTCTCTGATAGTGCAATGAGATGGTTTGAAAGCTACTTAAAAGACAGACAGCAATGTGTTGTCTGCGTAAATGAAAAATCTTCCTGGAAACATGTTTCCTCGGGAGTGCCACAAGGATCAGTCTTAGGACCACTTTTGTTTTCTTTATATGTCAAAGATATTTCGTCGGTTCTGTCCGCCTGTAAATATCATTTCTATGCCGACGACCTCCAGCTCTACCTAAGCGTCAGACCTGAAGATGTAAGCACTGCAATCGCTCAGATGAATGATGATCTGACTTCAGTAGTGACATGGGCGAAAAACCTGGGGCTTAAACTAAATGCAAAAAAGACGCAAGTAATCTTAATAGCCCATCAGAAATTATTAAGTTCAGATTTCCGCGTACGGCTACCTCCTATTCTGCTCGACGGTACTCCAATACCATATCAGAAAACAGTGAAGAACTTGGGTGTAACTTTGGATGAGCATCTCAACTGGGCGGAGAATACAGTCGCAGTGTACCGAAAGACGTCTGCTTGTCTCTATGCTCTCAAAAAGTTTCGGAACATATTTCCACAGGACTTGAAACGCCAGCTCGTGCAAGCACTCGTTCTACCGAACCTCCACTATTGTGATGTGATTCAACAAGGCATGAGTAGTGAAAACAAAAGACGGCTAGAGCTAACCATGAATGCCTGTGTGCGTTACACCTGCAACATTAGCCGATATGATCATGTTAGTGCATCATACTCCGAGCTAGGGTGGCTGCAGCTAGACAAATTGCGTGACTACCACACTCTATGTCTACTTCACCGACTCCTCGTCGCGCAAGCACCCCAGTACCTTGCTTCAGAGATTAAAAACCTGTCATGCCATCATAATAGAAACACGAGGTCACTCTTATTTGGTGTCCTAACTGTGCCCACCCACAAAACAAAAACTTTTGCAAACTCCTTCTCAGTTGCCGCTGTTCGCCTCTGGAACAAAATGCCCCTTACCTTGCGCAAAATTCAATCTCCTGCTGCTTTTAAGAAGAAGTTGAAGCATTTCCTACTATCATCCTCATAAAGTTCTCCACAAAATTAATGTACAAGGGCAATCCTCTCATCTGTCAAATAGCAACGCTAGCGTCTCCTATCTTGCTCCTGAGATGCCTTCCTCTTCATCTATCTCTATTAGCCACGCAATCTTCTTTTCATTTATATTTCCTTAATTATGTTTCATCATGTCTCTCTATTCTTCTCTCCCGTCACCATGAGTCTCCCTCATACTCCCTGCTGCCAGCACTCCTATCTAAAATCTGTCTCTTCAATAATGTCTAATTATAACAGTACTTATGATCTAAGAATATAAACTCTATATGTATGTATTTTTCCAGGTGTACGTTTCTAATTGTTTATTTCACTTTTTGTACTAGATGTAGTTTAACATGCCTACTAAAACATATGAATGTAAAATAAGTAGAATGCCTGGTTAGATGTAAGAGAGGGCCTGATGGCCCTAATCTTGCCAGGTTAAATAAATAAATAAATAAATAAATAAATAAATAACCTTGCTACAGCTGACTCATGACGAATGACGTTACACATCTTCATTTGCAGCAATAACTCAAAAGCAAATATTGTTATGCCCCAGTAATTAATTATCGATCTCAACGCAATGCATTGCTAGCACAAAAAAGAGAGTTCTGAGTAATTCTGAGTAATGTTTCTAGTCACAGACGTTGAATAATAGTTACAGTATGTTACATTTTCAATATGTTCTATGTCACTGGAATGATCAGTTCTGAGTAATATGTCATTTGAATGATGAATTCTGAGTAATACTGAATAATGTTTTCTAGTCACAGACCTTGAATAATAGTTACAGTATGTTACATTTTCAATATGTCCTATGTCACTGGAGTGATCAGTTCTGAGTAATACTGAATGATGCTTTGTAATAATGCATAAATACTATGCCCATAATTTCTGTAAATAATATTTTGTTATACTCTATAAATGCTATGCCAATAATTGACTCTCATTTTGAATGATAACTTCTGAATAATACTGAATAAGGTTTTATAAAAATATAAGAATACTTTGTAACTGGCCAATGAGTGCCAATAATTATTTTAAATATGTCACATGTCACTTGAATGATGAAAAATGTTTTGTACTATTCAATACTTGCTATATGTCTTGTAACTGGCCAATGAGTGCCAATGATTACTATAACTAAGTGAATTACGTTAATACTGTGCCATTCATTAGCTCCTGTTTTGAATGATGACTTCTGATGGTTTGTAACTCGCCAATGAGTGCCAATAATTTATTTAAATATGTCGTATGTCACTTGAATGATGAAAAAGGTTTTGTACTACTCAATACTTGCTATACGTTTTGTAACTGGCCAATGAGTGCCAATGATTACTATAATTAAGTGAATTATGTTAATACTATGCCATTAATTAGCTCCTGTTTCGAATGGTGACTTCTGATGGTTTGTAACTGGCCAATGAGTGCCAATGTTCCCTGTAAACAGATAATTTATGAACATTATTCTGTAATACTTCATACATGGTACAGTAATGTTCAGTAACTGGGCGATGAGTGCCACCAATTACTCAAATCAGTTGTTAGACTAGTGTAATTCTCAATGAAGACTAGTATGTGACTTAATGTCCTTCACCTTCTGACCTAATTACCAGAAATTACTGCAATATCCGTTTGTCCTGTCTATCCTCATGATCATGGAGCACTATATTTGGTTTTTGCACTGTTGTCCACCACCTTGAGCGATGGAGATGTTATTATGGTCGCACTGTTTGGTGTACCTAATGTACTACCAAAATGATAACATGGAATATTACTACGACATTTCAGTGTCTTGGCTACACTGATTAATACTTCAAAGAAAAGAACTTCAGATTGTCTCACTTGGTGTTGGGCTTCTGTAGAAAGATATGGACTTTCAGTGCAGCTGCGTACAACCTAATGTGCTACAACCATGATGCAATCCTTCCCACTCCTTTCCTAGTTCTTGTAAAATGGTAAACACTTATACAATGCGTATAAATTCTTGTAAAATGATATAGACATATACAGTGCGTGTGCACTTCATTTCATTTGTTAACAAGATCAGTTGTCCTAAATATGCTAAAGACTTATACAGTGCGTGTGCACTTTATTTCACTCCATGATATGTTATGTAAAAATGCTAAAGACTTCTACAGTGCGTGTGCACTTTATTACACTCCTTGATATGTTTATTTGTTGTAAAAAAGCTAAAGAGTTTTACAGTGCGTGTGCACTTTATGTCATTTGTTAATATGATTTCTACTCATTCAGTATACATTTTGTCATTGCCTGAATGTTCTGTACTCAGTGCATGTGCACTATATTTTATTTCATGTTCTGCACACACACATATATATATATATATATATATATATATATATATATATATATATATATGTATATATTCTGTGATTGTAAAGTTAGTTAATTAAGAAAAATTTGTTGCTCATGGCAAGTCCAATTGACTCACCATCGCTGCAAAATTTTTGCCCCCCCCCCCCCCCCCCCAGTGGAGGGTTGTGTAAAACGTATGCGTTGCCAGCGATGGGCGAGGCATGGCAGAGTCTCTGTCTCTGACCAGAGACTAGTAGGTAGTTAGTTGTTGCTTGTCGCGAGTCGGCGTCTGTCGGCTTTAGTCGTCAGTCGGCTTTAGTCTTCTGTCCGTGCTAGTAAGCAGTAGTCGGCGCGTGCGTGCGCGTGTCGGCAGTGTACTCTGGTCAGGACTCTGGAGGGTGAGTATTGTTGTAGAAGGTAAAGAAGCAGCCTTGCGCATATATAGTAATGTATATTAATTTTCATTTAATTTCTTTAAAAAAATGCCCCAATAATAATTTGTATAATATAAAGTAACTATTTTAAAGAAAAGCATTCATTTCAAATTAAAGTATATTTACAATGCATGATCATTCCTTCCAAGAATCAAAAAAAAAAAAAAAAAATACGCCAGCATTGCACGAAGCTGTGTCGAAAATTATTATGTAAGAGCAGATATATTTGCAGTTTTTATTAAGGTAAGAATTTTTCCTTTTTTTTATTCCGAATACAGGGCCGAAGGGCAGCGCTGCTGTCCTCATAAAATTTGCCAGGTTACTAATTTTTTTTTTATTATTTTTGTGTTTACGAATTTTTCTGTTTCGAACTTAACATAAAATGAGAAAAGAATTTTGTGGGAACATTAAATGTGAATGCATTTCCGCACACAGATTATAAATGGGAGCCAATTTGGTTCTGAGGTTACAATATTAACAAATTCATTTAATTATTATTTTTCTGTGGGGAGGTTACACTTGGTTCATGGTTCACCATTTTCATTATTATTTTTCTGTGGGGAGGTTACACTTGGTTCATTATTTAATTAATATTTTCGTGTGGGGAGGTTACAAGCTCTGGGGCAGTATACAAGAATTCTACACTGTGGTAAATAGCCCATAAAGTCTGAGATCGCATGTGATGTCTTAGAACCTGTCTCAGTTTCCTGCTCATTGAGCTTCACAATGCTCTGTCTTGCAGTTTCTGCTCATTTATACTTAATGGAACAACCCTGCTTCCACAGGTAGCATACTAATGCAATTCGGCCTTTTTTCTTAAATTTCTCTCCGAAATTTGAATTTCCTCCCAACGTTTCGATTTCCCCCTTCAGTTTATACACAGTGCAATTGACCTTTGTCAGATGGGGCTATAGAGGAAGTGTGGAGATCCCATGACTCAATCGATGACGTCATCAGTGACACACTTTGCTCTAGAACCCATCCACCATAACTACTTGTGCTCTGAAGCTAGCCACAAAGTCGGGAAGGAGTTCTTGTGCTAGAGTATTCTACCGTTGAAACTACTGGATGGTCGTTGATGCATTTGGATGTGCTGCCATATGTGGTTCCGACACATCCCATGTGTGTTCGATCATATGTTGGGCAGGCAGTCCGCTCGCCGAATTTCATCGTATTCTAAGAGCTGAAACACATGTGGGGTGCGCTGTGGAAACGTACTGCAGCAAGTCCACATGGCGCCTCCGAACTTCCAGCAGTTGGCAGCCATGCTGATGGATGAATGGGGCGCCCTACGGCAAGAACTACTTCCTAAAATAGTGGCCAGCATGAGAGCGTGTTGCGGAGCATGCATTGCCATCCGTGGTGATCACCTACTAAAAACTATTTCCCGCCTTTTTTAACGTCCAGGAGACCATCACATATTGTGGTGACTTGAGTGTAATTATTATCTTGGAATTAAATGTGTCATTTCTATTCGCCACTTTGCGCATTTCTTTTGATTACCTTCCGTACCATACTGTAGCAGATATTCCTACGTATGGTCTAAGTTTCAGTGAGCTTTGTTAGTTAGCAATGACACATCCTGTGGAAGTGACTTTCGTCCTTATGTTTTGCACACCACTGTATATTGCTTTCCTTTACGTGTATCTCGCGAAATGACCATGAAGAAAAATAATTAAATAGTTTCAGATTCAAACAGAGGCTTCCGAACAATCGTTGTCCTGCACGCCATTGTCAATTGGAAGAAGGTACATGGAATAAAAGTACTGTACAAAGTACCCTTCGCTACACACCATAAGATGGATTGTGCAGTATAAATGAAAATGGACAACTGAACACATGTTATTACCACCATGTCTAAGAGGGGAGTTGTCAGTGAGTGCGCAGTAGGCTTGTACTCTATATGACAGTTACTGTTGAGACGGCAAGTTCATTCTCCGCCATCCACCTGAAGTAGAAATGTTGTCGACAAAAACAATACAGATTATGAGGTTCCAACCTCGCTGGTTCTGTAGGGATGCATACTTAGTTGTTAACGAAATCCTAAAAAAAGAAATTGTCTTTTATTATTCTGTAGAGTAGAATGACAGTGTCTAGCAGGTATTTCTTGTCTTAGGCCAAAGGAGGATCAGTCATTCGGTCTGGACAACAGCAATTCGCGCACTTACCCAAACTCACAAAGCACTTTACTGATGTTTCAACTTGTTAGAGAATGTACCCTGTTCCTTCTACACCACCATGAATGGGACTTTCCCAAATCTTCATCATATCAAATTATTTTGTGAAACGACAGTCTTTTTCCCTTTGTAGACTGCTGGCCATTAAAATTGCTTCACCAATAAGGCGACACGCTACTAATGTCAAACAAGTTTGAAGTGAATGGCATACTTGAAAATGCAAAAGCTTAGCATTTCAGCACAACGATATAAATAAAGTAGGCAGGAGTAACGCCATCTACATTCTGTAAGCAAGAAAATACTGCTCGGTGGCTTTCTCCTTTAGAGATCACATGATTATGTATGACATGACCATGTTATAACTTCGGAAAAAAGGTTGAACGTTTACCAGTATGTGTCGAAATTCGACAGCGGAGTATCGTGGTCTACCAAGATTGCGGTTTACCGCTCTGCGATGTTGCTGTTCACGTTGGAGGGTACAGCACTACTGTTGTGCAAGTGTGGTACCTCATCAGCACCACATGACTAGCGCCCGAGAGGATAGGCCAACTGTTTTCTCAGCCATGCAGGATTGTACTGCCACATCACATAACAACAGTCACACAGTGTGCTTGTTTGTAGCAAAACAAGCAACCACATAGACTGTGCGACGTTATATGGAACAACAATTGCTGCAGCTTTCGTTCACTCGGCAGTAGATAGAGGCTCCCAATGAAAACACTGAACAAAATGGTTCAAATGGCTCTGAGCACTATGGGACTCAACTGCTGTGGTCATAAGTCCCCTAGAACTTAGAACTACTTAAACCTAACTAACCTAAGGACAGCACACAACACCCAGCCATCACGAGGCAGAGAAAATCCCTGACCCCGCCGGGAATCGAACCCGGGAACCCGGGCGTGGGAAGCGAGAACGCTACCGCACGACCACGAGATGCGGGCAAACACTGAACACAAGAGTGGTACCACGTGGTCTTTTTGGGTGAGACCTGGTTCAATGTCCAGCATCACGATGTACAGGCACGTCCTTATATATAGCCTCCGAGGAAAACCAAACTTTCTGTATTACCATCAAACGAATGCAGCTCATGGAGTGTTGGTGTGGGTCGCCATTAGATACATAACACTAGTTCGCAAAGCCAGTAATTGAGACAGCAGCCGTTACATTTGTGACGCGTTAAGGTTAATCAATGACCGTGCACTATCTCTCGAAAATTTTGAGACGTCAGATTTCTAGAAGATAACGCAAGATGGTATGTTGCCCGAGTCGTCCTGACCTACCATGATACTCAGGTGTATTCCACTATCATCTCGGCCAGCACGTTCGCCAAATGTCTCACCAGCTGGAAACCTCTTGTCGTGGATTGTCACGGTACTAGCACGCCATAACTCTCCAGTCACTATGTTTTATGAACTCTGACATAGAGTTGAAGCGGCATGACGTGACGTGTCCGTGACTGCCATCCAAGATTAGTACTAGCAGTGATAGAGCTACTGTTGCTGCCAGAGATGGGAACTCTGTGCACTGAATTTCGCATCTCAAAATCGCCAACAAACCTCCTAATTATGTGTTCTTCCTGCTATGTTGTATGAGCAAAATAAATAAAATTAATATATTTTCTGCCCTCCCTGGTGTTGCTATTTTAAAGACCAGTAGTACGGTTTTGATATCTTAATCTAGGAAAGAACGCTACTTACATGGTGGTGTACAGTATGTGTCGCCATTTGTTTGGTACGCAGTTTGTGAGTCGCACTACATACCCCGATGAGCATCTTAACAGCAGTAGCAGTAGAGCTTGGAGAAATGAATGAGTTACGAAATGTATAATTCACGATACCGTCGCTACGGTACTAATGTTTACAACGTGGTCGACAATGGAGGACTAACAACGCAGTGGCACTCGGTAGTTGTGTTACTTTTCACGATATTGAAAATACTATTGCGAATCTGAGGCGCTTTCAACATCGGTATTACACTCGGTCGGCTCCTTTCAACAGAATTCATAGGCTATACGATCAGTTTGTATGGGAAAGGTCAATAATGGAAGCGAAGCGACCTCGGCAGAAGCCTGTTTGCTCACCGGAAAATACTGGGGCGGTACGAGTTGCTATAGAGAGGAGAAGCCCCGGCAAATCGTGCAGGAAGGCAACAGTGCAACTGGGGCATATCCAGACGCTCCGTTCAACGGATTCTTAAAAGTGAGCTCCAGTTTTAAAGATGACGTCTGCCAGAAGCTCAGTGCAGAGCACAAGCGGCAGAGACTACCGTTTGCCCGTTTGGCGGAGGACAGGGAGCAAACTCTCAGCAACATTTGGTTTTAATACTAGGTGCAATTTCATTTGTAAGGTGTGGGAAATAAATAAAATGTACGCGTGTGGGCTAATGAAACTTCGCAAATGCTTCACGAACGACGACATCCTGCTCCGAGAATTGCAGTGCGGTTCGCAATTTCCAGTCAAGGTTTTATTGAACCTTTTCTGTTTGAAAAAAACTGTGAAAAATGCACGTTTCTGAGCACACTCCGAAATAACTTCGTTCCACAGTTTCTTGCTACTACGTTGCCCTCCAACACGCAGTGGTTCATGCAAGATGGAGCAAGGTCACATACTGCAAACACTGTGTGGGATTTCTTATACGAGCGGTTCGATGTGTGGGTCGTTTCACTCAGACTTCCAGGTCGTTTCACGGACGGACAATTTTGCCCTCCCGTTTCCCTCTATAACCCGGGCCTCAATCCAAGCGTCTTCCTTCTTTGCCGGCCGTTGCTGCTACGGTCGCAGGTTCGAATCCTGCCATGGGCATGGATGTGTGTCATGTCCTTAGGTTAGTTAGGTTTTAGTAGTTCTAAGTTCTAAGGGACTGATGACCTCTGATGTTAAGTCCCATAGTGCTTAGAGCCATTTGAACCTTCCTTCTTTGGACGTACAAAACAATATTCCCGAAACGTCCACATGTTTAAAGGAATTCAGGTGTCTCGTTCTTCAAGTTTGCGTTGAAATCACGGAAGACATGTGCCGTAAGGTTATAGCTAACACCAATATTCGTGTAGTACGTCAGGAATTAAAATGGTCGACATATCGAGCAGGTGTTGAGTTGGAAAAATTCTCCACACAGTGTTATCCACGGCAGTATATGTTCCCATGGGTTTGTCTTGCGGGTAAAGTGTTTATTCAAAAACGAAACTGCGCCACCCTACATGTGAATGACAATACGCAACATCCGTGACAGGTGGAGGCACCTATACACGTTAGAGGCCGTGTCAGCAAATACTTCTGCGAATACTCCGATTCATATGCATGTGACGTAATAACAATAGTAGTACTTTTGACCATGCAAAGACGCTTCGCTTGGTGACGACCAACATATTTTCGTGACATCACAATGAATTCTGTGATTAATCACAGAACAAAATAGGAATGTAATCTAAGCGTGTCCTTGAAAGATAATGCCTGCCGATTCGTCCCGGACTCCGTCGCAGTTATATGAGCATTATTAGGACCTAGTCAGCCTCGACCGCACTATGGACTTGCAATTGCACGATTTTCTGTTCTTATTGCATTTACTATATGACAGTGTTGCGTTATTTCAACTCTTAAAACAATTACGATGTACGTGACACATGGTATTGCTGCCTCCTAACATTAGTACGAGAACAAATAATTAGCGTGCATATTTGCATGACTATCAGCCATAACGTTATCACCACCTACCTAATAGCCGGTATGTCGACCTCTGGCACGGATAACAGTGGAATGGAAGCAGTGACACATTGGTAGGTCGCTGCAGGTAGTTGCCATCACTCCAGCACACACAATTCACGTAATTACCATAAATTCTGGGGAGGGGGTGATGAGCCCTGAGGCCACGTGCAATCACATCCCAGATGTGTTCGATCAGGTTCAGGTTTGGTGAGATGGTGGGCCATCAAATCAGCTGCAATTCGCCTCCGTGTTCCTCGAACCACTCCAGCACATACCTGGTCTTGTGACAAGGCGCATTATCTTGTTGAAAAATGCCACTGCAATCGCAAAGAGTTGAACGTGGTCTCCAACCGGTGTACGATGGTCCTAGGGCGAAGTGGTGCCTTGTACAAGCTCCTCTTGACCCATGGACGCCCACGTGAGTTTCGCCGCCAGCTTGTCTCCGTCCCACAGTGCAGGTGTCAAGGAGCTGTTCCCTTGGAAGACGACGGATTTACGTCCTCCTCCGTAGCGTACCGGCAGCTTTACCGCCTGCCACGCAGGGGGCCCGGGATCGATTCGCGGCAGGGGACTGGGTGTTGTGTGTTTTTCATCATCATTGACTCCCAAGTCGCCGATGTGGCGTCACCTAAAAAGGACTTGCAATACGGCGGCCGAACTCCCCCGAATGAGGCCTCCCGACCCACAATGCCATACGATCATTTTTTTTTTCTTGCGTCCTCTTACCGGCATGATGATGGAGATATCGCGGTTCATCAGACCATGCTACGCTCTGCTACTGTGCCAATGTCCAGTGCCGATCGTCATGTGCCCATTTCAGTCGTAGTTGCCGTTGTCGTGGTTTTAACATTGGCACATGCATGGGTCGTCGGCTGCGGGGCCCATCGTTAGGAGTGTTCGGTGCGCTGTGTGTTCAGACAATCCTTTCTTTGCCCAGCATTAAAGTCTGATGTTAAGTCCGCCACAGTTCGCCGTCTGCCGTGTTTTACCTGTCTGTCCAGCATACAACGTTCAGTATTCGTAATTGGGGGCGGTCGCCGAACCCGAGGACGTCTGGTAATGGTTTCACCTGGGTTTCTCCATGTGTTGCAGATGCTCACCATTTCCGAAATGCTCGTACCAAGCCCCCGGGATATCACTGTCTCTCATCTTTCAAACTCAGCTACATCGCGTACCTTCCCCATTCTACACACGGACAGCTCGCTCACTGATACTGCATGCCTGACTAGCAGCCATTCCTCGCCATGTGACGCGGCTATCGCCTGGACCGGTTTATATCCATAGTAGCTCGGTGATAATAATGTCCTGCCTGATAAGTGCATCTGTGACTGTACCAGGACATTGAGACTAATTATAAAGGAGCTGCTACCAGTCATCTGGCGATAACTACGCAGTCTAATGCTGCACCGCCTACCTCACCACCGTGCCGCTGTTCAGGCACAATTCGCACAAAAAATTTTGACTTAAAGCCAAAATCACAGACAACTGTCAACTTAGTTCTCAACACGGATACTTGCTAACAGATTAGAAAATGGTTCAAATGGGTCTGAGTACTATGGGACTCAACATCTGAGGCCATCAGTCCGCTAGCCTTAGAACTACTTAACCCTAACTAACCTAAGGGCATTACACACATCCATGCCCGAGGCAGGTTCAAAAATGGTTCAAACGGCTCTGAGCACTATGGGACTTAACATCTGAGGTCATCAGTCCCCTAGACTTAGAGCTACTTAAACCTAACTAACCTAAGGACATCACACACATCCATGCCAGATGCAGGATTCCAACCTGCGACCGTAGCGGTAGCGCGGTTCCAGACTGAAGCGCCTTGAACCGCTCGGCCACACCGGCCGGTAACTGAATAGAAAAGTACCTCTTATCCAAAGAAGAAGACAAAAATTTAGGATATCACATGTTAGTTACAAATGACTCCACGATGCTGAAATTTTTGCTGGTGTCACATTCCTATCTGCATAAACTGAATGTAAGTATCACGATAGCCCGTGACGACTACATTTTGCTATGTACACAGGTACAGTGCTGTATCGGGAACGTTCTCCTGTTCCGCAGAAAGCGATGTTAAAGGAAACGAGTATTAAATTTTCACTACCCTCCATGACCTTCTTTGGTTTTTTCCGACGAACCTGTAGGCCAGTACAGAGCACAAGTCATTTTTAGAGGCTCGATAACTTTCAGAAAAGCACATGTTTGCCATCCGAAGATGTAACACTCTGTAAAACCAAATAACTGCCGATGACAACGTTCTAAATAACAACAACGGGCGTTATGTTTCTTTCCAGCTAAGAAAATGTAGTACGAACGAGTCACTGGCATTGTTTCCATCTTACAGCGAATTCTTAGTTCGCTTTACCTCTCCATTTCGATTACTGGCGTCAGCTGTCGGAGACTGAATTCTTCTTCTTGAGCCTCACAACCTTAAAATATTCAAAGAAATTCAGAACCATTTCTATTCTCGCTGTTAGTCTCAATGGAAATACTTCATTCTATCGTTCTAGATACCGGAGAACTGAAAGCAATACGTCTTCCCGAATCTATTACATTTTGGAAGTAACATGAAGTCTTATATCATTAAAGCACATGATCGCAAATGGAGTGATGGAACTCTAGTGTTGCGAAGCTGAGTTTGAAAAATCATCATTTGGAAAAATAAGTGACTGAGTTACTTGAAGAGATACAGCAACCACCCACTTTCTGTACACCTTTATGCTTTACATACGCCTGGACTCTTTTTGAGCTAACGCAGATCTTTATCTGGCGTAACACATTTGTAGTTTGTTTAATACGTTTTACGTATTACTCCAGTTTGAGATGGGTGAAAGTCCAATACGCGGCTTAGCACAAATAGAGCTGTAACACAAAATCTCCGACAGTAGCAAAGCAACAAGTATTAAATCTAACTTTAAGACATTTCTTCTCGAAAATACCTTCTATTTCATGGATGAATTTCTATTTAATAAGTGGTAACCTATAATGGAAAAAAAGAAAATTGTTTTTAAGTGTAGATAATGACTGAGACAAAAAATAATGAAATAATGTGTTCATTAATGTTAACACTAATCATAGAGACATATCCCCTAAACTAACTCATTCCACATTATTTCGATATAAGAATCGTTCAAATGATACATGGAACATGTAAGTAGCTAAGTAGCTACAAAATTACTGTTTACTTTATTCTTTCATATAACTTAATCCACTGCCAAGGAGTTCAACAACCAGTAACTCGGCTAAACAGATGTAAGTGAATTAAAGTGGCGTTACTGTACGAAGTGGAAATACTTAATTTTATCTTGTACCTTTGGTAGATTATGTGTATTATACGAAGATCGACTTAACGATTAAATGAAAGTCTTCTTAGAGCCTGGTATACAGAGTCCTTCTTTTTCTGAAACATCTTTTCTTGTTACCTTTCTTTCGAAAATATCGTCAGTGGTGTGTAAAGAATGATTCGGTTTTAAAATACGCTCATGAGCCGATTAATTAGAGGCATCGAGTTAGCGACGTGTAGACCCCCCTGGTGCCGAAGCATTGTGATGTGGACTCCATTAGACGAAATGAATGCTTATAAGGTTTCCAAGTGGTGCGAAGACTGGCAGTTTGCTTTAAATGTTCAGAAACGTAAACTTTTGCACTTCACAAAATGAAACAACGTAGTATCCTGTTACTACAATACCATGAGATAAGCGGAATAAATTAACGGATTCGACCACCTGTGTGTAATAACTGGTAGGCGCAGGTGGTAGACTTCGGTTCATCGTTAGGATAATGGGAAAATACAAACACGGTTGCTAATAAAACACTCGAGCGACCCTTCCCATAGTATTGTTCAAGTGTGTGAGATCCATATCATATAGGACTGACATGGCGTATTGAACTTGTAAAGGGGAGGAAGGCTCGAAGGACCACAGGTTTGTTTCACCCTCGAGAGCATGTCTCTCAGACGGCGACAAAATTTAACTGACAGACGCGTTAAGACAGATTCAAGCTATTTTGCAATTATTGACTTAGAAACTTGGAACAAACAGTATTATGTGAGGAATCTAGGAATATACTGTCTATTTTTGTCCCGTGGGAACAGCGAAGACTGATGTAAGCTATGTACAGTGCCCAGAGATGCATTTAAGTAATCATTCTTTTCTCGTTTCATATGTGAATGGAACGGGAAAAAGCCCTAATTAGTGTTCAAAAGGGAAGTACCGTGTGCCATGCAATTTACGGCGGTTTGCAAGTATAGATGTAGATCCTGGGATCAGATAGGTGAACTTCGATATCTTGACTGTCATCCGATGTGTACTCATTAACTTTTAATTTTCTTAATCTTATTCTTAGAATTTATTAGCGTTTTTAGGGTTCCGTACCTCAACCCGTAAAAATGGAATCCTTATAGACTCCCTCTGTTATGGTTCGGTACCTCATCCGGTAAAAACTGAACCATTATAGGATCACTTTCCCGTCCATTTGTTCTTCTGTTTGTCTGTCCGACCGTTAAAAACCCTTTTTCTCAGGAACTGAAATACGTTTCAAGTTCAAATTTATGTGAAGTAGTAAGGCTCACGGTCCCTAGGCAATCTGAAAAATTTAAGCTTCCAAGTCAGTGCTGTCGAGACATATAGCCATTTACGACACATATTTTGATACTCGTGACTCATCAAAACCTATAGGGTAATTCCCGTTCCCCTGGAATCACGAAATTTGGCAAGAAACAAGGTTTCTCAGTACATGTAAATGAAAAATCTGAAATATGTTAATTCTTAATTACACCGCACATATAAGATGAAGCAAAACGAGGATAATGGGATGTACTCTAATTAAATTAGGTGATGCTCTGGGAATTAGATTAGGAAATGAGACACTTAGAGTAGTAAATGAGTTTTGCTATTTTGGAAGCAAAATAACTGATGATGGTCGAAGTAGAGAGGATATAAAATGTGGACTGGCCATGGCAAGCAATGCGTTTCTGAAGAAGAGAAATTTGTTAACATCAAGTATAGATTTAAGTGTCAGGAAGTCGTTTCTGTAACTATTTGTATGGAGTGTAGCCATGTATGGAAGTGAAACATGGACGATAAATAGTTTGGATAAGAAGAGAATAGAAGCTTTCAGAATGTGGTGCTACAGAAGAATGCTGAAGATTAGATGGGTAGATCACATAACTAATGAGGAGGTATTGAATAGAATTGGTGAGAAGAGGAGTTTGTGGCACAACTTGACAAGAAGAAGGGACCGGTTGGTAGGACGTGTTCTGAGGCATCAAGGGATCACAAATTTACCACTGGAGGGCAGCGTGGAGGGTAAAAATCGCAGAGGGAGACCAAGAGATGAATACACTAAGCAGATTCTAAAGGATGTAGGTTGCAGTAGGTACTTGGAGATGAAAAAGCTTGCACAGGATAGAGTAGCAGGGAGAGCTGCATCAAACCAGTCTCTGGACTGAAGACCACAACAACAACAACAACCGCACAAAAATGTTTTTTATTTTGGTATTTCAAACTTGAAATTAAAACTGCCAATAGTTCTGCATTCAGGCTGGCTGAGTCGCTATGGTAAGACTAGTCTGTGAATGTTTGTTTCACATACAACCTGAAACACCACATCTGCCTGTAGCAGTCACTCCTGGATATCTTATGACGTTTAAATTTCGAAATGCGTCATATGAGCAATAGAGTCATTTCTTGGCTGACATTTGTCTTTTACAACTGCAACCCAGTATGCAAAACTACTGATAATAATATAATAATAATAATATAATATAATAACTGAAATTAAAACACTCTCGAAAGCCTTGGACCGACACCTTGCCAGTATCGGTGTCGATAACAGGCAAAAACGGTCGAGATTCTCGATTCCGGAATGGGTGAACTGTTTACATACAAAATTAAGTTTGTAAGGAGCCCTCAGTACGCGATTCCTACCCGCAACTGAGCAATTTTTAACCATGTTCTGGGAAAAGTGTGGGGTTAACCACATGAGTGCTAAAAGGAATCCGCTAATCTTCGGTTACAAGATGAATCAGTTAAACCTAAAGGCTACAAATTCACCTAAACACCTAGGAATTACAATTACGCACAACTTAAATTGGAGAGAAACAGAAAATGTTGTGGGGAAGGTCAACCGAAGACCGCGATTTATTGGCATATCAGATGCAACAGATCTACTAAAGAGACTGCGTACGTTACGCTTGTCCGTCTTTTCTTGGAGTACTGCTGCGTGTTGTGGGATCCTTACCGGATAACATTAACGGAGTACATTGAGGAAGATCAAAGAAGAGAGGGACGTTTTGTATTATCGAGAATAGAGAGAGAGTGTCACGGACGTGATACAAGATTTGGGGTGGAACCGACAAAAACAAAGGCGTTTCTCGTTGCGGCGGCATCTTCTTACCAAATTTCAGTCACTAACTTTCTCTTCTGAAAGCAAAAAATATTTTGCTGACCGCCGATCGACATAGGGAGAAACGATAATCATGGCTCCAACGGAAAGATATAGCTGTTCATTTCTTCCACGCGCTGTTTGAGAGTGGGGTAGTAGAGAATTTTTGTGAAGGTGTTTTTGTTAACCGTCTGCCTCGCAGTTAAGTATCCATGTAGATGTAGAGGTAGATAAAGATTCCAGTGTTTTGCCTTTCAATAAGTATTAGCGTTGCCTTGCTCCCGGCTTATGATGATTCATCTCCGCTCCGTGTTATTTCTTTCCGTTTTAGTGGCTGTGATTACCTTCCTCTTTCTGACAGCTGCTTTTGTGTTCTATCAAGTGTATGCTGTGTGTACCTCGATCCGAGGAAAATATCAAATGGTTCAAATGGCTCTGAGCACTATGGGACTCAACTGCTGTGGTCATAAGTCCCCTAGAACTTAGATCTACTTAAACCTAACTAACCTAAGGACAGCACACAGCACCCAGCCATCACGAGGCAGAGAAAATCCCTGACCCCGCCGGGAATCGAACCCGGGAACCCGGGCGTGGGAAGCGAGAACGCTACCGCACGACCACGAGATGCGGGCTAGGAAAACATCTCTGGCAAAGTTAACTGCCTTGGACAAAGCTTTCTTAATGGCAGCGGTCGCAGTTAACTACTGTCCATTGTAGCACCTGATAGACAAGCCTTCTATCCACACACATATCCCTTCACGTTTTGAGATTTGCGCTCGCTTTTAATAAAAATACTGCCACTGAATACTCTTCTTATTTAAATGAGGTGAAATTCGAATGAATATGAATTGCGTTTATTCAGTAGCATGCAGACGCAACCTAAGAATCATTAACATCGTTTTGTATGTCTGTTGTTGGCCCGGTAGCCACTAACACTAACATCAGATGGTTGAATAAAAACTTTTTAAATATCTGCTATACGCATTTGGGTTCTCTGAAGAATCTTCAGTAACAAGTCCATGTGGTTATTTCTTTACACCTGTGCTACAGCAAAACAGTCTGTGATAACTCTGCACTCTCTACTATGCCCCTTTCTTGAATACCAATTCGAGCAACTGATAACTTTTACACTCGGTGATGCCTGAATTGCGAAATACAGAACAGCGTGCTGAATTGTGTAGAAGAATCACATTCTATGAGAAACAGAAGTGAAGGTGTGGTCACACAGAATCGTAAATAGATATCATAGTATCGAAAAATTCGTGGAACCTGTGCGGCATAAGTCATTTGTAAAAAAGGCTAAGTCCAAATATCAATAATGTGGAAATTGTTTAAAATTATGTCGTTACAATATTAGCATACAGGTGAATCGCAAGCGGGTTTCAAGTTACAGCGAAAGCATGGCTAACCCAACGACGAATAGACAAGTCACGCACGTTACGTGTACAGAATGTTGTCAGGTCTTGTAACGGTTTCCAGCGAGATGGTCGGGTGGAGGATGGACAAAACGCACGTCCATGTCCCCAGTTGTGCAGGCACAAGACCTTCCATCTCTAGTCTTTTCACCTTTGGCTTCGTCAAAAAAAAAAAAAAAAAAAAAAAAAAAAAAAAAAAAAAAAAAAAAAAAAAAAAACTTCGTGAGTCGGTTATTTACCAAATGTGCCCCTGAACAAACAATCGTTACTTATAAGTATACAATGTTTATCTCATATGCACGAGACCACAAACAGTTTTCCCTCGAAACTTTGAACCAAAATTTTTCATTGTCTCCTTGCTGACGGTTTGATTGGGCCTCGACTGTTTAGAGTTTTAGTATTTGAAACCATCTGTTGCATAACTGGCCTTCGCTCTAATCACCTCCATTTGGCATCGAAATATTGTATGAAACAGCTTGCAGACGGTTTTTTCTACGCCACACTGGACGCAGTTACCGCCGCGTGGAACCAGTACACAGTGTAAGGCCTACACTCGTATGGTAACTCGTGCTTCCTGCAGCAAACTTAGCCCGTTTGATTGGGGGTCAAATTGTTGCCTTTAGAGTGATTGCATGGTCGTTTTGGAGAATCGCCACACGTGTTGGAGGTGGCACGTCGGTCGCTAAGCGATGCTGGTAGTGCTGGACACTTGAGCATTCTCACACTCTTACGTGATGTTCTGGACGCTTACATAGCACAGACGCCCGCCAGGAAGTTAAGCCACACGCAGCACAGGGACACTGTATCGGTGCCACTGCAAAGCACTTATAAGATCAACCTTGCTAAATCTTACTTAGTTTCTGAATATTCTGCTTCTGAATAAAATTCCAGAACAGTATTACTGTACACACATACGTACCCAAGCTTCTACCAATTTTTGCATTTCGATTATCCGCTCCAGTATTTTAAATACGTTTAATTTACTCCTGTGTCTCACAGCTTTTCTGCGACATGTTGCACATTTACGAACGAGTATCGTAGTGTTAATTTGTACTACAATATACATTTTATCACACCGTTTAATTAACCCAGTTGTCTCGCGTGAACCGAACCATTTTTTTTTTTTTCGTCGAGTGATGCAATAAATGTTAACATGCACGGTCGAATATTTCAAACAGTGTAAAGTTATTGGAACACGCTCCATAATTTTGCTGTGTTGAATCGCAGCGCATTTCAGTTGTAAGTCCCAGCTATAAATTCTACTTAACATCCAGAACTTGGAAACGTTGAAAACTGTAAAAGGTAGTCTGACGTTTTAATGTAAATTGCGTATTTAACTCTAATGGGAAACTCAACTGCTCCCTCCCACGATTAGTAACGTACATTACGCTTATAATAACAGTTACGATGCAAATTGCCTAACTTTAACTGAAATTGTTTTCGGAGCTTGCATTTCAGATCATGGAATGGGTTCCGTTGCAATGACGAAGCGCTTCTTTATAATTGAGAGCGAATTCAGCTTCTGCGAGGGAGTTCATTTAGCGGGGAACTTCGCGTCCGATATGATGCGACATCGACAGAGTTTAACACATTTATGCGTATCTGAGTAGGCATAGAACATTTCGTCATAACTACATTCTGGTAGCAGTTTTATTTTCTGGAGTAGCTTACATGCATTTTAATGTTGCGTGTGTTCTCTATGAATTGGGGCGATCTTTTCTTCCTTGAAACGGTATACGAAACAGTATGTGTTGATGTCGCAATTTAATTATAGCTAAACGACTTTTAAAAGGTGGGGAAAGCCGGCCACTATGGCCGAGCGGTTCTAGGTGCTTCCGTCCGGAGCCGCGCTGCTGCTGTGATCGCAGGTTCGAATCCTGTTTCGGGCATTGATGTGTATGATGTCCTTAGGTTAGTAGGTTTAAGTAGTTTTAAGTGTAGGGGACTGATGACCTGAGATGTTAAGTCCCATAGTGATTAGAGCCATTTGAACCATTTTTGAAAGTGGGGAAATCTATTTCAGTTATTTGCAATGCGGCAGTCAGAAATTCATACTGAAATGATAGAAGTAGATGCATTATAAAGTTTGTTGACATTCTCAGCCAAGAGATACATGACAATTTTTATGTAATAACAATTTTTATTAAGTTAGAAATTGAAAACCTAAGGAGTCAAGATCGCGAATGATATGTTTATTTGGATTGATTACAAGTTTCTACTAAAAATATAGCCACCTTGCGATCTAAGATATAAAATAAATTTTTTCTCATGTTCACATTGATTTTAGCGATGCGTGAATACGTGATCGCACCAACACTAATCAATAAGGCTTTATGATATGTGCAGTAAATTCGTGTATATACTCTTGAACCTTGCTGCATTATTATATGCAGTTCTATAAGCTATTTTAAGTTGCTAACGTGAGAAAAACTCTGTTTCATATATTAGATTACCGAAATCAGTAATTTATCAAAATAAATATTTAATGTGAGATCTTGACTTCATGGGTCTTCAATCGCCAACATCCATAATAGAAGATGTAGTATATTGCTTATTAAATTTTATAACACAGTAATCACTCGCGAGGGAAGTATAAAATCTATTAAATTTATGATTAAGTGGGGCTCAAGTAAGACATTTCTGTTTCCAAATACACTGAAAAAAAAAAGATTAGAACACTTTCAGAGACGATGGCGACTTTGATCCGATGACAGAATACGCCAACTGGGGATCACAGGTTTATTTTTAAAGATCTCAACGTCAGCCACCAGCAGATAGCATAGTGACGTAGCTACCAGACCATCACCTGTGTACATGTCCAAGGTCACAACGCCCATTGTGGCGTAAACATGGAGAACCAGCAGGCTTCGTGCCACGGAGACGCACTCGTGCTTCCTACAGCAAACTTAGTACGTTTGACTGGAGTCAAGATGTTGCCTTTAGAGTGACGGCATGGTCGTTTTGGAGAATCGCCACACATGTTGGAGGTGCCATGTCGCTCGTTCAGCGATGCTGGCAGTATTGGACTCGTGAGCATTCTCACACTCTCACGTGATATTCTGGACCTTTACATAGCACGGACGCCCGCCAAGATCGTCGTATTGTAAGGGCAGTAGTGACAGCTGAAACATATTTCGCAGTCCAGATAACAGCAAATATGACCACCACATGTGTTAAAACGACCTGTTGCGAACCGCTGACTAGCAGCGAGACTAGGAGCACGTACCCCTCTAGCTTGTCTTCCACTCCTGTCACGACATCGACGTGCACGGCTGATGCCGTCACACCTGGAGGATGGAATGACGCGCTGTGGTCTTCAGCGATTAAAGGAAATTCTGCCTTATCGCAAGAAATGGTTGTCCGCGTGTATGACACAGAACTGGTGAACGCTGTCTCGAATAGCGTTTTCGTTCGAGGCAGGTTAGTCTCACTCCAGAACTTATGACCGGAGGTAGGATGAGCTATAATGCTCATTGATGTTTGGTTTTTGTGAAGAAAATGCCGACCAGTGTTCGTAACGTGCAGAATGTTGTTCGACCAATTCTTCTACCGTTCTTGGAGCAGGAAGTGGTGTGCTGTTCCAACAAGATAATGCTCGCCCACACACTGCCCGTGAAACTCCGCGTGCTCTTCTAAAAATAAGGCAAATTCACTGGCCAGTGAGATCACCCGACTTGTCTCCAGTGGAGCACATGCGGGATATGATGGAGTTACAAGTGACTCACGCGGCTCGTCCACTTTTATGATCGACTGCAGTGCGTACATTACCGTCCTTGGAGATTAGATTAGATTATATTCAGTTTTCGTTCCATAGGCCCAAAAAATGAGATGATTCTCGTGAATGTGGAATATATCATAAAGTATAACGTAAAAACATATAACATTTGAATATAATACTTACTATCCTGATCATTTGTCAGGTGATTGTCGAAATAGGTGACTACAATGCGGTAAATTGGAACATCTAATATTTACAGAATTAACACGCTGTCAGAATGAAACATTATTATGCAGTAACAATTAACTTATCATACACAAAATACCTAATCTTGACTGTTGTGACCAAGTGCTGTCACAACTGACATCTAACAGACATTTTTACTTCAGCTGGCTTTACATTCTCTGTTAAGATATTCAACTATAGAGTAGAAGGAGTTGCCTATCAAAAAGTATTTCAAACTCTGCTTAAACTGCGCTTTATCTCAAACCAAGTTTTTAATGGTTGCTGGCAATTTATTCAGAATGTGTGTTCCTCAATAATGGGCCCCTTTTTGGACCAAGGTAAGTGTTTTTATGTCTTTATGTAAATTGTTCTTATTCCTAGCATAGATACTACGTATAGAACTCTTGGTTGGAAATAGACATGTATTACTTGCAACCAATTTCATTAAGGAACAAATATAGACAGAAACAGTAGTTGGAATACCAAGTTCCTTGAACGGGTTTCTACATGATGTCCTTGAATTTAGACCACAAAGACTTCTTATCACACGCTTTTGCACTCTAAAAACTTTTGCTTGGTTTGATGAGTTGCCACAGAATATGATCCCATATGACATAATAGAGTGAAAGTAAGCAAAGTATGCAAGTTTTGTATATTTATATCTGCAACATCTGACATGATTTACACTGCAAGTACAGACTTTTTTACGTGCTTAAGTAGTTCTGTGGTATTCCCTTTCCAATTCAATTTATTATTGAGTTATAATCCCATAAATTTAACACTGTCAACTTCTTCAATCTGCATGTCTTCATATGATATACACATGCTGGAAGGAAATCTCTTATAGGTTCTGAACTGTATATAGTGGATCTGCTCAAAGTTTAATGACAGTGAATTAGCTTTAAATCAATTATTAAGTTCAATGAAAATTTGATTAGCAGCTATTCCTAAATCTGTACTTGACTTGCTACTTATTGCAATGTTTGCATCATCTACAAACAAAACAAACTTTGCATATGGCAATGTAACAGATGAGAGGTTATTAATGTACACAAGAAATAGCAATGTACCCAAGATGGAACCTTGAGGAACACCACGTGTAATTAATTCTCAGTCAGATGAAGACAGACTGCTTACTGGACAGGTATTTCACAACAGCACACTTTGTTTCCTCTTAGATAGATAAGACTCAAACCATTTCACAGCTTTGCTAGTGACGCCACAATATTCTAATTTACTTAAGAGAATGCTGTGATTCATACAGTCAAGGGCTTTTGACAAGCCACAGAAAATGCCAGTAGCCTATAATTTATTATCTAATGAATTAAGTACATTCTCACTGTCAGTTTAAATAACTTTCTCTATATCAGAACCCTTAATAAATACAAACTGTGACTTGGACAATACATTATTTGCAGTCAGATGCTTAAGGAGACACTTAAAAACAACCTTTTCAAATATTTTTGAGAAAGCTGGCAAAAGTGAAATTGGTCGATAGTCTGATGGTATCTCTTTATCCCCTTCCTTGTAAAGAGGCTTAATTTCAGCATATTTTAGCCAGTCTGGAAATTTTTTGCTGATAAGAAACTGATTACACAAATAACTTAATATAGAACTCAACTACCATGAGCACCCTCTGATTAACCTCGTTGATTTGTTGTCATACCTACTGGAATACTTAGATTTTAGTGGTTTTCTGATGGATGCTACTTCTTTGGGAGACGTGAGTGTCATTTCTATTTTACTGAAGTTCTTTTTAAAGACTGGTCTCAGATACTTCATTGCACTGTTCACCTAACATGATAACCCCAAGCTGTCAGTAGGAGAATGAAGTACTTGTTTAAGAGGGTTGCAACACTACGTGCACTTTTACCAAAGTCTCATCCTCTGTCTTCACTGCATGAAATAAAGTTTTTATGAACTGTAAAAGCTGCTTCGATTTCTGGATTACTTGCTTGAATATTTTGCTGTATTCGTTGTAATACATTACAAGTCTAACATCAAAGCTGTTCCTAGATAGTAGATACAGTCTCCTTTTTGTCGCACATGATATCTTTATTCCTTGCGTAATGCATAGTTTATGTTTGACATCTGTGTGATGCTAATTTGCATACAAATATGGGTGTTTCGGAATGGGTCCATACCAGGTACCTCATAATCTCTTGATTTATTGATTTGTCAATGTAATCACTGCAAATAGCGCATATGCATTTTTTCTGTAACAAATTTAGAATGAATTGGAAAACAGTCAGACGGTGTTCAGCTTTGTTTCTCTGGCAATGTAATACAACTAAGCCATGTACAGGTACGAACAGTTTCATTATTTTGCACATAACGGACTTGTCATAATGAGACATTATTCTGTATCTGTAGATGTTATTGTTGTGGTCTTCAGTCCAGAGACTGGTTTGATGCAGCTCTCCATGATACTCTATCCTGTACAAGCTTCTTCATCTCTGAGTAACTACTGCAACCCATATCCTTCTGAATCTGCTTGGTGTAGTCATCCCCTGGTCTCCCTCTACGAATTTTACCCTCCACGCTTCCCTCCAGTACTAAACTGGTGAACACTTGATGCCTCAAAACGTGTCCTACCAACCGATATCCTCTTCTAGTCAAGTTGTACCACAGATTTTTCTTTACCCCAATTCTATTCAGTACCTTCTCATTACTTACGTGATCTATCCATCTAATCTTCAGCATTCTCCTGTAGCACCACATTTCGAAAAGCTGTATTTTATTCTTGTGCAAACTGTTTATCGTCAATGTTTCACTTCTGTACAGGGCTACACTCCATACAAATAATGTCAGAAAAACCTCCTGAGAGTTAAATCTATACTTCATGTTATCAAATTCCTCTTCTTCAGAAACGCTTTCCTTGCCATTACCAGTCAACATTTTATACCCTCTCTACTTCGATCATCATCAGTTATTTTGCTCCCCAAAAAGCAAAACTCATTTACTACTTTAAGTGTCTCATTTCCTAATCTAAGTCCCTCAGCATCACCCGACTTAATTTCACTACATTCCATTATCCTCGTTTTGCTTTTGTTAATGTTCATCTTATATCCTCCTTTCAAGACATTGTCCACTCCGTTCAACTGCTCTTCCAAGTCCTTTGCTGTCTCTGCAGAATTACAATGTCATCGGTGAACCTCAAAGTGTTTATTTCTTCTCCATGGAATTTAATACCTACTCCGAATTTTTCTTTTGTTTCCTTTACTGCTTGCTCAATACACAGATTGAATAACATCGGGGAGAGGCTACAACCCTGTCTCACTCCCTTCACAACCACTGCTTCCCTTTCGTGCCCCTCGACTCTTATAACTGCCATCTGGTTGCTGTACAAATTGTAAATAGCCTTTCACTCCCAGTATTTTAGCCCTGCCACCTTTAGAATTTGAAAGAGAGTATTCCAGTCAACACTGTCAAAAGCTTTCTCTAAGTCTACAAATGCTATAAACGTACGTTTGCCTTTCCTTAATCTAGCTTCTAAGATAAGTTGTAGGGTCAGTATTTCCTCACGTGTTCCAACATTTCTACGGAATCCAAACTGATCTTCCCCGAGATCGACTTCTACCAGTTTTTCCATTCGTCCGTAAAGAATTCGCGTTAGTATTTTGCAGCAGTGCCTTATTAAACTGATAGTTCGGTAATTTTCATATCTGTCAACACTTGGTTTCTTTGGGATTGGAATTATTATATTCTTCTTGAAGTCTGAGGGTATTTCGCCTGTCTCATACATCTTGTTCACCAGATGGTAAAGTTTATTCTAGGTTGGGTCTCCCAAGGCTATCAGTAGTTCTAATGAAATGTTTTCTTCGCCTGGCCCCTTATTTCGACTTAGATCATTTAATGATCTGTCAAATTCTTCACGCAGTATCAAATCTCACATTTCATCTTCGTCTACATCCTCTTCCATTTCCATAAAGTTGTCCTGAAGTACATCGCCCTTGTATAGACCCTCTATACACTCCTTCCACCTTTCTGATTTCCCTTCTTTGCTTAGAACTGGTTTTCCATCTGAGCTGTTGATATTCATAGAAGTGGTTCTCTTTTCTCCAAAGGTCTCTTTAATTTTCCTGTAGGCAGTATCTATCTTACCCCTAGTGATATATGCCTCTGCATTTTTACATTTGTCCTCTACCCATCCCTGCTTAGCCACTTTGCACTTCCTGGCGATATCATTTTTGTGACGTTTGTATTCCTTTGCACCTGCTTCATTTACTGCATTGTTATATTTTTCCTTTAATCAATGAAATTCAATATCTCTCCTATTACCCAAGAATTTCTACTAGCCCTCGTCTTTTTAACTACTTGATCCGATGCTGCCTTCACTATTACATCTCTCCAAGCTACCCATTCTTATTCTACTGTATTTCTTACCCCTGTTCTGGTCAGTCGTTCCCTAATGCTCTCTCCGAAATTCTCTGCAACCTCTGGTCTTTTCAGCTTATCCACGTCCCATCTCCTTAAATTTAAACTTTTTGCAGTTACTTCAGCTCATAATCAATAAATTCTTATAAGAGTTCACATCTGCCCCTGGATATGTCTTACAATTTAAAACATGGTTCCTAAATCTCTGTCCAACCATAATATAATCTATCTGAAATCTTCCAGTGTCTCCAGGCCTCTTCCACGCATACAAACTTCTTTCACGATTCTTAAACCAAGTGTTAGCTATGATTAAGTTACGGTCTGTGCAAAATTCTACAAGGCGGCGTCCTCTTTCATTCCTTACTCCCATCCCATATTCACCTACTACGTTTCCTTCTCTTCCTTTTCCTACTACCGAATTCCAGTGACCCATGACTATTAAATTTTCGTCTCCCTTCACTATCTGAATAATTTCTTTTATCTTATCATACATTTCATCAATGTCTTCATCATCTGTGGAGCTAGTTGGTATATAAACTTGTACTACTGTGGTAAGCGTTGGCTTCATATCTATCTTGGCTACAATAATGCGTTCACTATACTGTTCTTAGTATCATACTTGCGCTCCTAGTTTTTTATTCATTATTAACCCTACTCCTGCATTACCCCTATTCGATTTTGTATTTATAACCCTGTAACCATCTGACCAGAAGTCTTATTCCTCCTGCAACCGAACTTCACTAATTCCCACTGTAGCTAACTTTAACCTATCCATTTTTCTTTTTAAATTTTCTGACCTATCTGACCGATTAAGGGATCTGAAATTCCATGCTCCGATCCGTAGAACGCCAGTTTTCTTTCTGCTGATAACGACGTCCTCCTGAGTAGTCCCCGCCCGGAGATGTGAATGGGGGACTATTTTACCTCCGGAATATTTTACTCAAGAGGATGCCATCATCATTTAACCAAACGGTAAAGCTGCATGCACTGTAGATTACGGCTGTAGTTTCCCCTTGCTTTTAGCCGTTCGCAGTACCAGCGCAGCAATTCCGTTTTGGTTAATGTTACAAGGCCAGATCAGCGAATCATCCAGACTGTTGCCCTTGTAACTACTGAAAGGGCTGTTGCCCTTCTTCAGGAACCACACGTTTGTCTGGCCTCTCAACAGATACCCCTCTGTTGTGGTTTCACATACGGTACGGCTGTATGTATCGGTGAAGCAGGCAACCCTTCCCACCAACGGCGAGGTCCATGGTTCTATAGATATACACTCCTGGAAATGGAAAAAAGAACACATTGACACCGGTGTGTCAGACCCACCATACTTGCTCCGGACACTGCGAGAGGGCTGTACAAGCAATGATCACACGCACGGCACAGCGGACACACCAGGAACCGCGGTGTTGGCCGTCGAATGGCGCTAGCTGCGCAGCATTTGTGCACCGCCGCCGTCAGTGTCAGCCAGTTTGCCGTGGCATACGGAGCTCCATCGCAGTCTTTAACACTGGTAGCATGCCGCGACAGCGTGGACGTGAACCGTATGTGCAGTTGACGGACTTTGAGCGAGGGCGTATAGTGGACATGCGGGAGGCCGGGTGGACGTACCGCCAAATTGCTCAACACGTGGGGCGTGAGGTCTCCACAGTACATCGATGTTGTCGCCAGTGGTCGGCGGAAGGTGCACGTGCCCGTCGACCTGGGACCGGACCGCAGCGACGCACGGATGCACGCCAAGACCGTAGGATCCTACGCAGTGCCGTAGGGGACCGCACCGCCACTTCCCAGCACATTAGGGACACTGTTGCTCCTGGGGTATCGGCGAGGACCATTCGCAACCGTCTCCATGAAGCTGGGCTACGGTCCCGCACACCGTTAGGCCGTCTTCCGCTCACGCCCCAACATCGTGCAGCCCGCCTCCAGTGGTGTCGCGACAGGCGTGAATGGAGGGACGAATGGAGACGTGTCGTCTTCAGCGATGAGAGTCGCTTCTGCCTTGGTGCCAATGATAGTCGTATGCGTGTTTGGCGCCGTGCAGGTGAGCGCCACAATCAGGACTGCATACGACCGAGGCACACAGGGCCAACACCCGGCATCATGGTGTGGGGAGCGATCTCCTACACTGGCCGTACACCACTGGTGATCGTCGAGGGGACACTGAATAGTGCACGGTACATCCAAACCGTCATCGAACCCATCGTTCTACCATTCCTAGACCGGCAAGGGAACTTGCTGTTCCAACAGGACAATGCACGTCCGCATGTATCCCGTGCAACCCAACGTGCTCTAGAAGGTGTAAGTCAACTACCCTGGCCAGGAAGATCTCCGGATCTGTCCCCCATTGAGCATGTTTGGGACTGGATGAAGCGTCGTCTCACGCGGTCTGCACGTCCAGCACGAACGCTGGTCCAACTGAGGCGCCAGGTGGAAATGGCATGGCAAGCCGTTCCACAGGACTACATCCAGCATCTCTACGATCGTCTCCATGGGAGAATAGCAGCCTGCATTGCTGCGAAAGGTGGATATACACTGTACTAGTGCCGACATTGTGCATGCTCTGTTGCCTGTGTCTATGTGCCTGTGGTTCTGTCAGTGTGATCATGTGATGTATCTGACCCCAGGAATGTGTCAATAAAGTTTCCCCTTCCTGGGACAATGAATTCACGGTGTTCTTATTTCAATTTCCAGGAGTGTATTTTCAAAACAATCGACGACGCGAGTGATGTGTTTGGTGCTCATTTGGCGACAAAAAGATGGCGATTGCATGTAAAGGGGGTGGGGTGGGGTGGGTTGGGTACGTAGTGCAGTGGTTGCTTTCTCGTGGAGGAAATGAGGGCAGGGACGTTAAGTTCAAAAGAAGCGAAGAAGACAGAGATAATGCCAAATACAGGCGTCACGCAAAGTCGACCTCTCCAGGAAATTTGACATACGTTGCTGTGGGAGAATCGTCCATACGAGACCAACTAAGCAACGTGGGAGGAACCCTAGCACAAGACTCTTCGAATCCAGCAGCATAGGAATGACCAGCGGTTTCCGTGGTGGAGCAGGTTTCTTCTAGACGGACTGTGTTAGAGAGGAGACGTGTCGGAGAGAGTTTCTGTCGATTCTTCCGACAACGGGCCTGTTCGCGACTGACAAGAAGACCGGTTCTACTCGTCATCAGCGATTTCATCCAAATTTGTGGTACGTGCAGTGTGGGGTAGTTGGATGTGAACAGTGCGTAGTGTTGTGCAGTTGGAGGTGAGCCATCAGCAGTGGGGGATGTGGGAACAGAGATGGCAGAGTTTTGAGAGCGGACGATCTGGACGTCTGTCCGTCAGAAAAAGGAAGTCTGTAAGACTGGATGTCATGAAATAATATATATATATATATATATATATATATATATATATATATATACACTCCTGGAAATGGAAAAAAGAACACATTGACACCGGTGTGTCAGACCCACCATACTTGCTCCGGACACTGCGAGAGGGCTGTACAAGCAATGATCACACGCACGGCACAGCGGACACACCAGGAACCGCGGTGTTGGCCGTCGAATGGCGCTAGCTGCGCAGCATTTGTGCACCGCCGCCGTCAGTGTCAGCCAGTTTGCCGCGGCATACGGAGCTCCATCGCAGTCTTTAACACTGGTAGCATGCCGCGACAGCGTGGACGTGAACCGTATGTGCAGTTGACGGACTTTGAGCGAGGGCGTATAGTGGACATGCGGGAGGCCGGGTGGACGTACCGCCAAATTGCTCAACACGTGGGGCGTGAGGTCTCCACAGTACATCGATGTTGTCGCCAGTGGTCGGCGGAAGGTGCACGTGCCCGTCGACCTGGGACCGGACCGCAGCGACGCACGGATGCACGCCAAGACCGTAGGATCCTACGCAGTGCCGTAGGGGACCGCACCGCCACTTCCCAGCACATTAGGGACACTGTTGCTCCTGGGGTATCGGCGAGGACCATTCGCAACCGTCTCCATGAAGCTGGGCTACGGTCCCGCACACCGTTAGGCCGTCTTCCGCTCACGCCCCAACATCGTGCAGCCCGCCTCCAGTGGTGTCGCGACAGGCGTGAATGGAGGGACGAATGGAGACGTGTCGTCTTCAGCGATGAGAGTCGCTTCTGCCTTGGTGCCAATGATAGTCGTATGCGTGTTTGGCGCCGTGCAGGTGAGCGCCACAATCAGGACTGCATACGACCGAGGCACACAGGGCCAACACCCGGCATCATGGTGTGGGGAGCGATCTCCTACACTGGCCGTACACCACTGGTGATCGTCGAGGGGACACTGAATAGTGCACGGTACATCCAAACCGTCATCGAACCCATCGTTCTACCATTCCTAGACCGGCAAGGGAACTTGCTGTTCCAACAGGACAATGCACGTCCGCATGTATCCCGTGCAACCCAACGTGCTCTAGAAGGTGTAAGTCAACTACCCTGGCCAGGAAGATCTCCGGATCTGTCCCCCATTGAGCATGTTTGGGACTGGATGAAGCGTCGTCTCACGCGGTCTGCACGTCCAGCACGAACGCTGGTCCAACTGAGGCGCCAGGTGGAAATGGCATGGCAAGCCGTTCCACAGGACTACATCCAGCATCTCTACGATCGTCTCCATGGGAGAATAGCAGCCTGCATTGCTGCGAAAGGTGGATATACACTGTACTAGTGCCGACATTGTGCATGCTCTGTTGCCTGTGTCTATGTGCCTGTGGTTCTGTCAGTGTGATCATGTGATGTATCTGACCCCAGGAATGTGTCAATAAAGTTTCCCCTTCCTGGGACAATGAATTCACGGTGTTCTTATTTCAATTTCCAGGAGTGTATTTTCAAAACAATCGACGACGCGAGTGATGTGTTTGGTGCTCATTTGGCGACAAAAAGATGGCGATTGCATGTAAAGGGGGTGGGGTGGGGTGGGTTGGGTACGTAGTGCAGTGGTTGCTTTCTCGTGGAGGAAATGAGGGCAGGGACGTTAAGTTCAAAAGAAGCGAAGAAGACAGAGATAATGCCAAATACAGGCGTCACGCAAAGTCGACCTCTCCAGGAAATTTGACATACGTTGCTGTGGGAGAATCGTCCATACGAGACCAACTAAGCAACGTGGGAGGAACCCTAGCACAAGACTCTTCGAATCCAGCAGCATAGGAATGACCAGCGGTTTCCGTGGTGGAGCAGGTTTCTTCTAGACGGACTGTGTTAGAGAGGAGACGTGTCGGAGAGAGTTTCTGTCGATTCTTCCGACAACGGGCCTGTTCGCGACTGACAAGAAGACCGGTTCTACTCGTCATCAGCGATTTCATCCAAATTTGTGGTACGTGCAGTGTGGGGTAGTTGGATGTGAACAGTGCGTAGTGTTGTGCAGTTGGAGGTGAGCCATCAGCAGTGGGGGATGTGGGAACAGAGATGGCAGAGTTTTGAGAGCGGACGATCTGGACGTCTGTCCGTCAGAAAAAGGAAGTCTGTAAGACTGGATGTCATGAAATAATATATATATATATATATATATATATATATATATATATATACACTCCTGGAAATGGAAAAAAGAACACATTGACACCGGTGTGTCAGACCCACCATACTTGCTCCGGACACTGCGAGAGGGCTGTACAAGCAATGATCACACGCACGGCACAGCGGACACACCAGGACCCGCGGTGTTGGCCGTCGAATGGCGCTAGCTGCGCAGCATTTGTGCACCGCCGCCGTCAGTGTCAGCCAGTTTGCCGCGGCATACGGAGCTCCATCGCAGTCTTTAACACTGGTAGCATGCCGCGACAGCGTGGACGTGAATCGTATGTGCAGTTGACGGACTTTGAGCGAGGGCGTATAGTGGGCATGCGGGAGGCCGGGTGGACGTACCGCCGAATTGCTCAACACGTGGGGCGTGAGGTCTCCACAGTACATCGATGTTGTCGCCAGTGGTCGGCGGAAGGTGCACGTGCCCGTCGACCTGGGACCGGACCGCAGCGACGCACGGATGCACGCCAAGACCGTAGGATCCTACGCAGTGCCGTAGGGGACCGCACCGCCACTTCCCAGCAAATTAGGGACACTGTTGCTCCTGGGGTATCGGCGAGGACCATTCGCAACCGTCTCCATGAAGCTGGGCTACGGTCCCGCACACCGTTAGGCCGTCTTCCGCTCACGCCCCAACATCGTGCAGCCCGCCTCCAGTGGTGTCGCGACAGGCGTGAATGGAGGGACGAATGGAGACGTGTCATCTTCAGCGATGAGAGTCGCTTCTGCCTTGGTGCCAATGATGGTCGTATGCGTGTTTGGCGCCGTGCAGGTGAGCGCCACAATCAGGACTGCATACGACCGAGGCACACAGGGCCAACACCCGGCATCATGGTGTGGGGAGCGATCTCCTACACTGGCCGTACACCACTGGTGATCGTCGAGGGGACACTGAATAGTGCACGGTACATCCAAACCGTCATCGAACCCATCGTTCTACCATTCCTAGACCGGCAAGGGAACTTGCTGTTCCAACAGGACAATGCACGTCCGCATGTATCCCGTGCCACCCAACGTGCTCTAGAAGGTGTAAGTCAACTACCCTGGCCAGGAAGATCTCCGGATCTGCCCCTCATTGAGCATGTTTGGGACTGGATGAAGCGTCGTCTCACGCGGTCTGCACGTCCAGCACGAACGCTGGTCCAACTGAGGCGCCAGGTGGAAATGGCATGGCAAGCCGTTCCACAGGACTACATCCAGCATCTCTACGATCGTCTCCATGGGAGAATAGCAGCCTGCATTGCTGCGAAAGGTGGATATACACTGTACTAGTGCCGACATTGTGCATGCTCTGTTGCCTGTGTCTATGTGCCTGTGGTTCTGTCAGTGTGATCATGTGATGTATCTGACCCCAGGAATGTGTCAATAAAGTTTCCCCTTCCTGGGACAATGAATTCACGGTGTTCTTATTTCAATTTCCAGGAGTATATATATATATATATATATATATATATATATATATATATATATATATATATATATATATATATAATGACTTTAGAACATTATTAAGGTAAATACATTGTTTGTTCTCTATCAAAATCTGTCATTTGCTAACTACGCCTATCAGTAGTTAGTGCCTTCAATAGTTAGAAGCTTTCATTTAGCTGGCAGTATTGGCGCTCGCTGTATTGCAGTAGTTCGAGTAACGAAGATTTTATATGAAGCTTCCCCTTAGAAAAATTATAAATGACTGTAATGGAAAACCTCTACGTTACTTGATTTTCAAACAGCTGCGCAAAACTGAACGTACTCAGACATTTCTCTCTTTACTTATTCTGATCATCACTAAACTGACACACAATATTTTTTTAGCGCAAAGCAATCTGACTTTCAATAATCCATACAAAAGAATGCCCCTGACTAACAATAACCTATACTTTTCTTGAATCACTTACCTCACAAAAACCTTCGTTACTCAAACTACTGCAATACAGCCATCGATTCCCTCTTGGCCTATGATTTTAACATCCTTCTTTCTTCGTCTGTCATTTGTTATTTTGATTCCAGTGTAACAGAACTCGTTAACAACGTCTACGTTGTGGTCACCTATTTTGATGTTACGTTTACCTCATTTTTGCTGCTCCTAATGACTATCGCCTTTCTTCGGTTCATTCTTCATCCACATTCTGCAGTCATTAGGGAATACATTTCATGTAACTGGTACTGTAACTGTTCTTCACTTTCACTAAGGAAAGCCCTGCCATCAGCAGATATTATCGTTGCTATCATTTCACCCTGAATTTTAATCCTACTCTTGAACACTTACTTTTTTTAGCTGTTGCCCCGTCGAAGTATACACTAAACAGTAAAGGCAAAAGATTGCATCTCTATCTTCCACCAATTTTAATCGTAGCACTTCGTTCTTGATCTTCCGTTTTTAATGTTTCCTTTTAGTTTTTGTACATATTATATGTTACCGTCTGTCGCTATACATTACACCTATTTTTCTGGGAATTTCGAAAGTATGGCACCACTTTAGAGTACCGAACACTGTTTTAGCTCTTCAAACCCCATCAACATGTCCTAGTTTTTCTTCATTCTTGCTTCCTTTATCAAGCAGAATGGCAGAACTTCCTCCATGGTACCATTACCCTTCTGAAAGCCAAAATGATCGTTCCTTAATGGGTCCTGAATTTTCTTTTCCATTTTCTTGTCTACAACATGTACACACGAGCTTTTAAGCTGATTGTGTGATAGTCTTCGCACTTGTTTCCCTTGCTGTCTTCGGAATTCTGATTTTTTCCAAAGTCCGATGTTACTGTAATGATAATCTGTGACAGAATGACACACAAAATGGTTAAGATTGTCAGGAAAGCCTGATAGTGTGCAGACAAATAACTGATCAGGAATAATCATAAATGATCTTCGCAGTGTAAGCAAGTCGAGTTTATGATATACTATGTCTGGTTTCAACGTCCTGAAAATATATTCCTTTATATGAAATCTGACCCGAAAGTGAATAAAATGCGATCGTATTAACTTAGCCTTAAACGCAGTTGTGACCAGGCGCTTTATCATGGAACAGTGCTACAATGAAACGGTATTTTGACATAAATTAAACTAAAATAAATCGAAATCATAACCTTTGCAAAAGTTTTCATATAGCTGCTCCGTCTGGCTACTAGTGAATCACTCATTGTGGGAGTGATTCTTGCAGTGCAAATCGAGCTGCACACTGTATCCTACACCACCTAATAAATTGAATGAGCTCGAATGGTAGCTAAATATCTACATCTTCTTCACTGCAAACATATTCCTGGAAGCTCAACTGCAACACACACTTAACTTGTTAGCCGGAAATTTCATTGAAAACAATAAGAAATTATCATCCATGCAGAAGGCAGTTTACTCTATTCTGTCTTTCTGTGTAATGAAACTCAATGTAATTCTTTCGTGAACGAAGCTCCTAACTGCACACACGTGAGGACTGAAATAGACACCTGAGAACTGAAAACTAACTTCGTAATAGTTGCAAATAGATTGAGTACCCATTAAGCGAGTATATTTTGTGCAGAAAATGAATACAGAGTCCTTCAACGGACCATGCGATTTAATTCACTCAATAATCAATCAACAAACGAAGTTTGATATGCGTTGCGTCTACAGGAAATGTACATGTCTCTATTTAGCCATCATTTCTCGTACTTCATGCTGTATTCTTCTGAAGTGCAGTAAATGTATGAGAAAATCGTTACTGTAGCAAAGGATAAAGCAGGTACAGGAAGTCGAATTTAATTACTTTAAGCAAACGTTTAAATCTGGTATTTTATTTTAATGTCTAAACGTTCTGTTTGTTTTGTTCCCTGGGATGAATTGCGAAATTACGGACAGTGTTTTCAGTGTTTGAGAACAAACATGTGGAAATAACATTGCAGTGTATAATGAAAAGATGCATATCGTGTTTAACCCCTTTGACTTTTTCCCCACCACATTTTCATATCACATGTTTCACAAGCATGTTTCAGCAAGTGCAATCTCTCTTGGACACATTGACATTCTTGGCTCCTTTTATATTCTTTCAAGTGTTTAAAGAGCTGCACTCACTTTGCCGTTCTTTCAGTGCAGATTCGTTACGTGGTTTATAACTGCCAGTGTCAATATAGAATAGAGCTCGGAGAGTTTGCGAAAACAAAGAGAGAAATTAATGTAAACGTTCGTCTATGTCCATTTTCTTTCCACAAGCAGCGGACCAAAAGGCTCTCTGCAGCTACAGTTTTGCATGTATACAGTTCAACACCTTCTGCTACCTACCTCATAGTAACTAATTACTTTAGGCATTTTCCCTGGATTCCTTATGGATGAGGCCTATAAAATACGATGAACGAATAAATGGATCAACAGCTATATAAGAAGCCTCTCACAATTTGTATGATTAATACCCAGGGACACAGTAATCCGCTATATGTAACATACTCGGTGGTACTGATTCCAAGGATTATTTTACCTGTATTGTTGAAGGTCCTGTAGAACGGCTGCTCTTATTGCTCGACTAATGCCTGTAAAGTTTACACTAATTACTTTATTAAATTCAGACATTAAGATCTTCACGCTAATTTTTAAATACGAGACAGGGACTCATTTTATCACAGACTTTCGGACATTATCAAGCCAGCTAGCTCCACCGCTACTTGTTCGATGATAAATATCTAAACTGAATTTAGGGACCTAGTAAACATGTAAAAATAAACTACCGATGGGTTTCCTAGACTCTGATACGGCCAATAACGGAATCGATTATCAATTCCTGTTAGAGTTAATAAACCAATTATTTTTGTGTACCATTTCTAGAGGTGATAAGAAAGTGCAACTGCAGTATACTCAAGGATCGAAATTAACGGACAATTGATAGTACAGCAGCAATTATGTGAGCCACTCAACAAGGTTTCCCACTTCCCTCAACACTACACGCTATCACCACAAAGCCCACTACTTAGAATACTGCACGGAACATAGTGGAGGATTTGGCACCAAGTATGTCAGACTTATACCGATGGCGTGCTTCTAACCAACGAAGAAGAAAGTGAAGTCACCATACGAATTATAAATGAATATACTCGTACAAATACCAGCTAGCGTCAACTTCAGTTGCCCACTTCGGCAAACCTTCATTTAGGTCCATATATCCAGTTTATAAACTATCCTCGAATTCCGATCACAACCGTTAGGAAACAACCAGGCGGTACGTCGTAGCAAGCCCCCAGGAGCTAGTAAAATGGAATACAGAACCCAAATTACTGTTCATTAGAGCGACAATTAGAGAACAGAATCTGAGAGGATTGGATCACCTACAAAAGTGTTTTACATCAACAATCGCGTCTTTTCTAAGTTACATCACATTGCAGCATAGGAAACATTCCTACAGCGACAGTGACCACACGAACCAACCTAAGCGCTGCATGTTGGTATATCTGGAAAGCCAGACAGAATTTCCTTTACAACTACATCCATTCCATATAGTGTTGGAGGACTAGGGTTAAATAACATACAAGCTTTTTGCCTAGACATGTGCATAAAGAATACCTGTAAGATCACTATAGGAAATCAAGACTTACTGTCCAAAAGAATGTGAAACACTTGAGCCCCGGAATAACAGCGCACCCATCTTGCATCTGTTAGCCAAATTCTTGAACAGATGAATGTGTTTTTAAAAATGAGTGATATACAAGGCACAGACCTCAAAGGGAAAAGAGTGCAAACTTAGCAACAGCTCTTAAGGCATTCAGTACCAGATCAAACAAATCAAATACAACTAAAGCACCAGAATGGAGAATTACCAACTGTTCCGAGCAAAATAGACAATCCAGTACTTCCGACGTATGTGAAAGTCCCTTGGTATGAAGTTGTTACGCAAAAACGATCCCCTAGGGGCAACGACTGTGGAAAACAAAACTATGGCCTAATCCTTTTTGTGAAAAGGGTACACCAAGCGACTGCTTAGCTCGTAAGTTTGTTTGTAAATAAGCTCGAGTTTCAGACTGGACGCGTAAGAAAATGGCAATAACAAGTAGAAGTGAAGTCCAGAAAATGTAAAGCGGCGGCTTATTGCACCATGACTGGCAAATGCACTCGAAGACGAAACAGAATAGTTATATATGGACGACAGGACACTTAACGCATTATATCCTGAACGTAAGACAACCGGACACATAGAAATTTGCCCAGTACCTTGAAGAAGAACATTATAAGCTAAAAAATAAATTCAGATGTGTAGAATAAGCGATTCCTAAATTTCTTGAATGTATTGCACTGTATCACATGAGTCAGTAAGCTCAGTTTCATGAAAAAATTAGCGTTAAAAGAAGAATGTTTGTTAGGAAAAGTGGAAAAGTGGCTTTTAATAACAAGGAAATGACAAATTTACCGTCTAGTAAGGTCATCCGAAGACCAGTATCAGTTGCAAAGCGATTTACAAACGATTGCTGTATGGTGTGGCAGGTGGCAGTTGACGCTAAATAACGAAAAGTGTGAGGTGATCCACATGAGTTCCAAAAGAAATCCGTTGGAATTCGATTACTCGATAAATAGTAAAATTCTCAAGGCTGTCAATGCAAGTAAGTACCTGGGTGTTAAAATTACGAACAACTTCAGTTGGAAAGACCACATAGCTAATATTGTGGGGAAGGCGAGCCAAAGGTTGCGTTTCATTGTCAGGACACTTAGAAGATGCAACAAGTCCACTAAAGAGACAGCTTACACTACACTCGTTCGTCCTTTGTTAGAATATTGATGCGCGGTGTGGGATCTTTACCAGGTGGGATTGACGGAGGACATCGAAAGGGTGCAAAAAAGGGCAGCTCGTTTTGTATTATCACGTAGTAGGGGAGCGAGTGTGGCAGATATGATACGCGAATTGGGGTGGAAGACATTACAGCAAAGACGTTTTTCGTGGCGGAGAGATCTATTTACGAAATTTCAGTCATCAACTTTCTCTTCCGAATGCGAAAATATTTTGTTGAGCCCAACCTACATAGGTAGGAATGATCATCAAAATAAAATGAGAGAAATCAGACCTCGAACAGAAAGGTTTAGGTGTTCGTTTTTCCCGTGCGCTGTTCGGGAGTGGAATGGTAGAGAGATAGTATTATTGTGGTTCGATGAACCCCTTGCCAAGCACTTAGATGTGAATTGATGAGTAATCATGTAGATGTAGATGTAGATGTAGATGTAGATGTAGAAACCAACGTATTCTGAGGCCCGTGACTACCTATCACTTCACCGTCCTGTCTGTATGTCTGTTTGGATCTCTACCTGTCTACAAAGGATCTTGCCATCGATAGACCCTTCCTTCCTAGCTGAGGTTCAGTTCATCTTATTTCAACATGTAAGATCGTACATCGACAGTTACTATTTAAAATGTCCAAAATTCACAAAACTAAATGTTCTAACATACAGCCTAACGTGTTATTTTTTGCCCGTACACTGACAAAAGTGTGTGATTTTTTTAAAGAATATTAGGATCTGCCCAACCCCAAATAAATTAGTTATTTGTTCACAGACAAAACATATTGAACACAACTGTATGTTCGCTGTTCAAAGACAAAATTTGAATTTCGTTGAAAGCTGTATTCACCAAAATATTTGAACTTTTACTAATCCTGTGTCAAGCACTGAACTTTGTGTAAAGGCCATATACTTATAATAATTTCCGAACACTTCAGATTCGTTGTATGTGAAGTATACTCTAAACTTTATGTGGCATCCACCCCCTGATTTTCTATTTGTTAACGATGTTAAAGTCTGAAGGCCGTGTCCCGACTGTCTGGGGGGAGGGGCCACTTCAATGATATGCTACGACCAACTAAGAAACTAGATTTGTTTACACTTCTATGACACAGCACAGTGCAGCCACAGTTGTAGGCAACTATAGTCATTGTTGCGGCGGCCTTTGGACTTTGTGATTGAGAACTGCTAACAGGCATCGCCAACTGTCAGGAATCTTCTCAATGGTTTATATGCTTACAATGGTTTTGTTACTCATTTGATAAAAAAAAGTTAAAATGTTTGGTTGGAAAGCAGCTTATCGTCGAAAAGTGTTCGACAAAAGAAGGAAGGAGGATGTTGAAGAGAGGGGAAGATGAACCATGTCGTAGCTGTAGAAGTTCACCGCCTCGGAACACTACGGGTCTTGCACTCCCCTGTTTGGTTCCTACTTCCATAATTATAGTACAACGCTTACAGCTGATCCACAGACCTCGCCCAGTCTCTGTAATTCCTGAGCTGGATCGATAAGTGCACAACTTACGAAACTAAATGGTGGAACTTTTAAGCCAGTACGCTGCTGACTCGTATCTAATGATGATGCCGCATAAATTCCAAGAGCAACATACAACGAATCCAATGGAATGGTCTGGAACGGCCATTATATTCTTACAAGCACACCTCTTGTACTTCAGCGCACAGTTATCTTCTGACTTAGAAGCCGAGCTGGTCTGTCCTAATGTTGTGCACAAAAGCCACTGAGTAGAAGATTGTTTTGTGGTGTACCTCACTCATGGATAGAGAAAGTCTGCAATCTACCGTCGCAGCTGCTGGATGGCCTTTGCTGGATTGTCATCAGTAGTTGCTATCGTTCACTGTAGTTCGATGTTCATCAAGTTGCAATCGTAGGCCAACACGGCCACTTGGTACCCACTGGAAATTGGAGTACATAGTTTTTACTTATTAGTGAATTTTCATATGCTTCTGGAAGTGATTTTCCCTGATTCAGATCAACCTCTCGTTTAGCCAATTGTAACATAACGCGGCTGATCGCAGAAAGGCTTTTGCAACTGCAAAGATTTAGTGGATACATATAAGTTTTTTCTGCTGCTCATAACATTCATTTCTAATGGAACGACCCGCTTAGAAACTGAACAACTGATCTAAATAAAAAATGACAATTTAGGAGTCCTGCCTCCGCTCTCCTCCCACCGGGATAAATTTCTGCAGACGCCCATGGTAGCATGCCAAGATATCTATCCGCCGTCTGAAATTTCATATTGCTCACTCATAATTTCAGAACCGGATTTCTGCTGAGCTTCCGTTTTATCAATTTTGTCCACCCTAGCACGCCATCGGCTTTCATCGTTAGTGTAGTTCTCAGGTCAGTAGAAACGATGAAGAGATCAACTCATGTGGTTTTCCCAGCTATGTGAAGCACCAACGGTCGCCCCAGAGTCTCACACCGGCTGCATGAACAAAGTATCACATACACTGAAGAGCCAAAGAAACAGGTACACCTGCCTAACATCGTGTAGGGCCCCCGCGAGCACGCATAAGTGCCACAACATGACGTGGCATGGTCTCGACTAATGTCTGAATGGAGGGAAATGACGCCATGAATCCAGCAGGGCTCTCCATAAATCCGAAAGAGTACGATGGGCTGGAGATCTCTTCTGAACAGCACGTTGCAAAGCAGCACAGATATGCTCAATAATGTTCATGTCTGGGGAGTTTGGTAGCCATCCGAAGTGTTTAATCTCAGAAGACTGTTCCTGGGGCCACTGTGTAGCAATTCTGGACATGTGGGTCGTCGCATTGTCCTGCTGGAATTGCCCAAATCGATTGGAATGCACAATGGACATGAATGGATGCTGGTGATCAGTCAGGATGCTTACGTATGTGTGACCAGTCAGAGTCGTATCTAGGCGTAACAGGTGTCCCATATCACCCCAACTCCACGTCCCACACCATTACAGAGCTTCAACCAACCTGAACAATCCCCTGATGACAGGCATGGTCCATGGACTCATGAGCTTGTCTCCATACCCGCACACGTCCATCCACTCGAAATAATTTGAAACGACACTCGTCCGACCAGACAACATGTTTCCAGTCATCAACAGTGCAATGTCAGTGTTGGGCCCAGACGAGGCGTAAAGCTTTGGTTCAAATGGCTCTGAGCACTATGGGACTTAACATCTGCTGTCATCAGTCCCCTAGAACTTAGAACTACTTAAACCTAACTAACCTAAGGACATCACACACATCCATGCCCAAGGCAGGATTCGAACCTGCGACCGTAGCAGTCACGCGGTTCCGGACTGCGCGCCTAGAACCGCGAGACCACCGCGGCCGGCGTAAAGCTTTGTGTCATGCTGTCATCAAGGGTACAAGAGTGGGCTTTCGCCTCCGAAAGCACATAGCGACGATGTTTCGTTGAATGGTTCGCACGCTGACACTTGTTGACGGCCCAGCATTGAAATCTGCAGCAGTTAGCGGAAGGGTTGCACTTCTGTCACGTTGAACGATTCGTTTCAGTCATCGCTGGTCCTGTTCCTGCAGGATCTTTTTCCGGCCGCAGCGATATCGGAAATTTGATGTTTTAGTGTTTTCCTGATATTCACGGTACACTCAATAAGTAGTCGTATGGACAAATCTCCACATCATCGCTACCTCGGAGGTGCTGTGTCCCATCGCTCGTGCGCCGATATAACACCACGGTAAAACTCACTTAAATGTTGGTAAACTGCTATTGTAGCAGCAGTAACCTATCTAACAACTGCGCCAGACACTTGTTATCTTATATAGCCGTTGCCGACCGCAGCGACGTATTCTACCTGTTTACGTATCTCTGTATTTGAGTACGCATGCCTTTACTAGTTTCTTTGGCCCTTCACTGTAGCAGAAAAATGAAAACTACTAAATTAACTCACGCACTAGAATTACAAGCATGCCGAAATGATCGTCTCCTCAAGATGACTGAAATGGCGACATTCCACATTTCTACTACAATAACTCAATAAGCAAATGAGGTTTTAACCTAGTACATTTTTATAAAACATGATTATTTGCTACTGTTCTTGAATGTTTGACGGCATAAGTTCGTACTGTACATCAGTCATGAAATATTCTTATGCACAAAAACAAATCAGCTCTCTGTACTGATCAGCTATATGACTTGACTGTGACAGAAACAATTATGGTTGCATAACAGATTAACTAGACCAGATCTTGATGAATATTATACATATTTGTAACGTGTTAACAATGTCTGATGATCCTACACTTTCTGTAATATCCATGCTACCACAATGCTAGCTTCGTGACATCTGAGATTTTCTGAAACGGCAGCTACTAAAATTGACTGTGTTGTATCATCTAGAGATCGCGGTGGCACACCAGAGTCGGCCACAGCAATCAATACCATAGGTGTTAGAGAGGTCTCGCTGCAATCCGCAACAATGTATGGGGGGTGCTCCTGAAGACCTCGCCTCCTCTCCGAACACAGCAGCGTACTCATACCGAAAGTCAGAATAGTGGATAGCATGCAAGAGCTCATCCAGTTTGAGACCTCAGTTCAGCAGTCATCATCATAGCCTTGGACCAACGACCTGCCAGAGTTTAAGATGAACTTGTACTGTTGCTAGTGTCACACATTGTTCCTCAATATAACAGTTTCTTACTTAGTGCATCAAGTGATGCTTACATAGTCCTAGCAGTAGTAAATTATCAAGTACTCCCGTGACAAAAAAGTGTGTCAAAGTTAATTAAAACTTTTATTCATTTCATTAGTAAAATGAACTAATATTTTATGTGTTCTAGTTTTTTTAGCCTTCTGCCAGATTAATCAAACAAACCACAGTTATAGCTAGGCGAAAGTAGTTTCGTCTGCCGACAACACATTATAACCACGTCAAACTTTGTACGTTTTGTAAGGTGTCATACAAATAACACACATAAAACACCTTAAATTGAATTCCTGAAACAATTCTAGTGAAATCAATATGTCACACGTAATAGTTATGTGAAAATGTACGAATTTTATTGTTACGCAAATCGAACAAACAAGCTGACGTTTCATGAATGTAAACCACTAACCCTCACACTAGTAACTGTGCGCAAGTAATTCCGCAGTCCTGAGGTACGAGGAGCAGTTCTGAGTAAAAGGAGAATTTTATGACATCAACGCCCGTCCCATTTTCGGCCCAAATCTTCACAGCAGGACATTGAGCGGACAGAATGCGACGCTGGAGCCACTGCACTGCACAGGCCGTCGGCGAAAGCCGGCCTTGTCCCCGCTTTAAACGACGACACTTCGGAAAACCTTTCTATAGGGACACGGCTGGAGATGGCAGATAAACGTCCAGAGAAAGCCAACTAAAAACTTTTGTAACTCACTGAAGCCACCTACATTATGTAAAAAAACCACGTGAGAAAAGCTGTTTGTCTCAGTATTATGTAGCAGAAGTTAAAACTCTGCACTGCGAAAGAAATGACGCCTATGATAGGCTACAGAAACTCTAGTGGGTGGAGTTTCTACAAGTACGGACGCTCTGATTGGCCAGAAAAAAACCGCATGGCCACCAGCTTTGATATAGGCAAATGCAGACAGAAAAATCCGCTCTTCTATTGCAGCAAGTCGTCGCGTGTTTGAGCAAGGCGACTAGCGCCACACTGAGACGATTACGAGAGTAGTTACGTGAGCACTTCTCGCAGGATCATCTTAACTCTGAAGGAGCTAAACTCAAAGTCTCCTAGTATGAAGAATTGCACCGAGCACTGACAGTTAAAACTTACGAATGATTAGAGGGCAACGACGTACACACTATTCCTGGCGAACAGCGTGTGCCATGCCAGTTAACTTAGCTAGGGAATAACTAGGAGTATCGGTAGACTGGTGTTTAACAGTCAAGAGAGACTTAGAATAGATTCTCTGGTTCATAGCTCAGGTTCACAGCCAGCAGCCACTGCCGCCGACAAAAGGTAAACACGCACGCTCTCACTATGCGACACAAGTGATATTCAATTGACACTCAAAACCGCGGCCGTCTCCGTCTCTCCTAATTTTTTTGTACATTCGACTACGACCTGTAGTTAAACATATTCACGGTTTTTGGGCTAAACTGAAGCAGAAACGTGAGATATTCGATCTAACGAAAAGGTCTGACCAGCCACTGCAGACTCTGAAGTTATTGAACTGTTTTAATTGTGCACTTGCATTTGCAGTGATATTTACGTACCCTATACAGCCCCCATTCAATTTTGGGTATTTTCATTATGCGTTTTTAGCTTACTTGATATCCCTGGTCCCAATTGTATTTATTTTGTTTGCATTTTATCGTCCCCCCCCCCCCCCGACATGGTCATCAACCATCTTACTATTAAAGAACCTTAGAATAGTTAGGAATTTCGCTTCACAGTTCTGAACACCCATAACAGTATTTTACCGTCATGTACATGTGATAATCATGATTACTGATTAAAAATAAACCTTAATAACGAAAATCTAAGATCTCAATTTTTTGCTAGCATACAGTTAGGCCTGAACCCGCACACTAATTTCTGTTGGCAATAACGTTTCCTTTACAGGGAGTGTAGTGGAACTAACATTGAGATCATTGTCTGACTACATCACTGTCCGTACTGCTGCACTCCTCTGAACTCTGCATGGTGAGCCGGTATCTTGCTACCTTGCAGGCCATAGGAACAACACAAGTTCCTAAAACACTGCCAGCTACTGTGGTAGGGAGATACATAGAACCAGTCTCACACATGTTTCGAGTCTTTGAGATGCTGGACTACGTTTGGTATTCATAGGCTATTACTTTCAACAAATATCTGAAGTTGATCCTTAAAACTTAGCATTTTCGCACATAATTAAATCGATATAAAACAAATGAACAAAAAAGTTTCGTTTTGTGAGAACATTGTTTCACTTACTATAGAATTCCGTAACACTCCTTAAGAATCAGAAAAGAATTAACCTTACCTGATTAATAACAGGTGCATTACAATTTTCACTGGAGAAACAACAAATTCTAAGCCGCATTACACTTTTATTTGTAGAAAGTACAACACCAAATAAGATAGATGCGAAAGCAGTGACCCTTAGGCAAAAAGTTAGCTACATGAAAATATAGAAACGATTAAGTTTACATTGCTCTGCTTAACATCAGGATTACATGATTTCTGATACTAAGAATTCACGTGTTAAATTTGAACTTTCCTCTCGGTATTTTCGCACGTCGGTTATTCAGTGGTTTTCCCAAAGTTTCGCCAACACGAGTAGCTGGAACTCACAGAGATTCACGCTGCACTGCCACTGGCGGACAGTGAATCTGTAACAATGCTACCCGCTTGTACAAGCGAAACGTTGGGAAAATCACTGAAGGGGCTCCGGAACGCCCTATACTTGCAATGTTAAAATAACGCTTATAAATTACATCTTTCCTCACAAAGTATTTGAGGTAGGAAGTTGAACTTTTTACAGATTATTTATTGGAATATGGGCTACAACTTAACACAGGGATTTTACAAAATTTTAGTTCAGTTATTAAAGATGATTTTTTTTCAATTGTAATGAAAATTCACAACTTTTTTTGCAATTTTTTATTTATATATTCAAAAATATACAGTTTTTTGGAAAAAGGCTGTGTTAAATTATGCAGAAGGTACTGTGTAACATTTACTGAAAGTTTGAAACAAATATGTTTGGAAGATCCTTAGAAAACATGTAATTAGTATGAGAAAATACAAGTTTTGGGAATCGAGCGACAAAGATTGGATTAACTGTTTAGTGCATTCCAGGTCCATAGGATGGATTATCTTCATCCTCTGCAAACTCCTCCTCCAGCTTCCTCTTGTTCCTCCTCCTGTTTACTCCTGCTTGTATTTCTAGACTCTTTACAGCCCTGTCTGCAGCCCGAAGGCGTTCCTTGTCTAAAGCAAGCATCGCTCGTACCATGTTAGAACCTATCTTCATTCCCATATTTCTAAATACCTTGCACCTTACAATGTTGCCATCATTGAAAGTCGCAACAGCATCATACACACCAAAGTGAAGTGTTTCCATTCCAACAAATACAGTCTTGGGGATTCTCGACCATATAACACTATTTACACTTTCATTGGGGTTTTGAGTTTTTCCGTGAATACACTTTTTCAACAGTTCAGGTGCTGCTAAGTCTCTGAAAATAGGTTTTATCACCTCCATTATTGCATGAGGCAGACTATGCTTATGAGTGTACACTTCACCAGTTAGCAATCCTTTGTTATATTTACACCAACTGTCTTCTTCTTTGGGACACAAGCTATGTTGGGGATTTTCATCGGTTGAAGAAGTATGAAAAAAAGAGCCCAAACAGCCTTCTTCATTTCGTCGACACTTTGTGTATTTTGCCTAATAGCCATCCATAATAGTTCTGTATTTTGTCAATTACACTGTCAGTTAACCTTCCCTTCCCATCCAACCCTTTACCATCACTGAGTTCTTGTTTTTTGTACGAAGCTTTCAGTCGCCGAAGTCTTGTTCCCATTCGCTTCTGTACGTGTCCAATACACTCAAATTTCTGCACTACAACATCATCACCATAGGGCTTCAGTCCTTGAACATGTTTGAAACTTTTAGAATCACCGTCACCAAGGTAATTAGCATATCGCACTTTATCACACGCCTCAGAACGCTGGAATATACTGGCAACACCAGCCACTTCCATTCCTCCACTACTGCCACTATAGTTAGCTTTGCAATTATTTTCATGTGTACCTTTATATTTTTGTGGACATCTACAATACTTTGATATTACTGCTACATCTAAAACTTTCCCTGTATACATACTGGTGGCAGATACTACACCATGAAGAGATGGTTCAAATGGCTCTGAGCACTATGGGACTCAACATCTATGGTCATCAGTCCCCTAGAACTTAGAAATACTTAAATCTAACTAACCTAAGGACATCACACAACACCCAGCCATCACGAGGCAGAGAAAATCCCTGACCCCGCCGTGAATCGAACCCGGGAACCCGAGCGTGGGAAGCGAGAACGCTACCGCACGACCACGAGCTGCGGGCCATGAAGAGATGTGTGTCCCCGTTTATGCCAGGTACCATCGAACGCTGCAGTCAAATCTCTGTTACCATTATTTTCCATTACTGCCACTTCCACAGCGTTCTTCATAGATTCTACACAGACATCTTCTACTTTAGACCCTATTAATTTATTATAGGTCGTAAACTTGGTTGGGGGATTTGGAAGATTCATGATGCCACAGAAAATTGCACCTGCAGTAGCACCCTTACGAACTGAACGCAAGGAATAAACAAATCTAATGTTGTGTTCGTAGATTTTGCTACCATTTTCTTCAGTTGCAGTTACTGCAACACTGTTCCAAAAGGTGGTCATGTATGAACACTTATCACATTTCAGTTGTATTTCACTAGCAAGCCCTACGTGCTTTATTATGGAGAGTTCCAGACCAACTTCACTACAATGAATACATCTTACACAGTTTGAAAAAATTCGTTTGAGAACCGACATATCAAATATTTCATTCACATCCGATTCGCCCATAAAACATTCATAGTTTTCACTCATTGAACCAAGCTTCTTCTGTGAAGTATTTTCTTTCCCACTTTGACTGTTATGGGCAGGTGTACTTGAGAGGTTAGGTTCACTCACTTGGTTATCGTCTTTATTGTTTACAGTAATAACACATACCTTTGGCTTTCCAACATTTCTCCTTTTCTTAAAAGCCTTCAGAGGATTTCTAATAACTTTACTTTTACTCATTATTATACTTCAACAAAACAGAGACTCAAGAAACAGAATTAATTACGAATATTTTCGAGATAACGACAGAGTAAATAAACATGAAACAATCGACAATCACACCAGCGATATATATTGAACCATCACAGGTTAGCCACAACACATACTTTATCTCACATCACTAAAATGTACCTGATGAACACGGACGTTAATAATAACACCATTTGACAGCAGTTTAACAGCGCCACAGTGGGTCACGCCCATGTAGAACACATTTCAAAAAAATTTTTAAAAATAGTTGTAGTCTTCGGAATTGAATAAATTATATATCTATTAAAAGGTAATAGTCTGCAGATTCAGAAAACGCAAAAAAGTAAAAATTGAACTTTTCATGATTTTGAGCCTTTCCGGAGCCCCTGAATGCTAGACGCCCAAAGGCACTGAGACGAACTGCGATTGCAGCACGAGAATTCAGAGGTTGCTTTTAGGGACTGAATTCAATATGTAGGTGTCTAGACTCTATTGAACGATAGCTTCACCACAACACTTGGCCTTTGTTTAATACACTGCTCAGTGAGATAGACTACCAGGATGCAGTAATCACAGCAACTTCTAACCTGAATGCTGACGTAACTGTAGAACACGTTGAGTAATGACTTGTCTGAAAGTTGTGTATTTTGTCACTCAGAACTCCAGGGAAGACATTCATGCGCTCATTGCATTCTTACTATGGTCGCTTTAGGAGGTGTCCGGTGTCAAAGAGACATGGGCCAAGGTAAGGGGAAAGTGCCCCATTACACGAGTATTGACAAACATCAGCAGCCTCTTTGTCTGTGTGGTAAGCAGGCAACGTTGTAGTTCAGGCTGTAGCGTCGTTGTCAGCGAACATAACTAACAGCTGCTGACGTATGGCTAAATAAATCTTTATATTTTGCGAATAATACCACACTGACTACCAATCTAGCCCATAACGGATATAGTCCACTCATCCATTGAAACAGCCACACATGTTTTGCTGTGAGTCCAACGTTGACTCAAGACAGTGTAAAAGTTGTACCATTTGTTACATGGCAGTCGTTCAGGGAGGGGGGGAGGGAGGGTGCTCACTTTGTGTCGTCCTGTACCCGTTCGGTGCTTTCGCGTGATTCCCTTCTATCTGTTGTTTCTACGTGCACATTATTCTCTAACATTCCCCAGATACTATTCTGCCCCGCAAGAACCCACTCCCTTTGTTGCCAGGTCGGCGTGTTTAAATGAGCTTCACGGTACTACTTTGTTGCTGCTTTTTCGCTAACTGAGCTTGACCTAACAGCGCCATTCCCTGGCACATAAAACATGGCACTGTTTTTCCTAAGTTTGCTCTGTTTCTCTATAATGTAATCACTTTTTACAGGTAACCTACTCCACCCATCATTAACTTTACATTCATTTGGGGAATTTTTCCCACGTGTTGCAAATTTCACATATACCAGATGAGTACTCTGCGTTGTCTGGACATGTATTTATTTCAACTAAATTAATCAGTTTTCTCCTTCCCTCACCCCCTATTCATCTCTTCTGCCTACACCCCTCTCTGTCCATCTCCTTCTCCCCTTCTCTACATCCACCTCCTCCACCCCCAGTTATCTGCCCCACATTCACCTGCTACTCCTTCATCTCACTGCCAGTCTCCTCTTTCCCCTCTTTCTGTTCATCTCGTCCTCTTTCCCTTTTATATCCATGTCTTCCTCACTCTTCCTGTCCATCTCTTCCTCTTCCCTTTCCCTGTCCCTCTTCTACTCCTACTCCCACTGCCCATACAATCGTATAATTTTGTAGGCACAGTGAGCAGCATACTTGGATACTGTTTGCTGAACGTGTTTCAAATACAGTTAATATCAAAGAAGTAATGAATTCAAACGTGATGCTCGATGCAGCAGTTTTCATGCATCTCATTGTTTATGATATCATATCTCCGGAACTATATGTTGTACGATGAGACAACTGTGCACGTACATTCAGTGCTATATATGAACATTGTCGGCAAAAAGCGTCTCGAATACAATTATTAGTAAAGAAATGATAAATAAGAAAGTCATACGTGACACAACAGATTTACTGCATGAATAGTGAAAATGTAGTAAGAGATAAACGTTTTTCCGTTCATCGCTTTGTAGAGACCGTAAGAAAAACTTTCGTAAGGATTTGAAATTATGTTTAAGTTTGTTGTAGTCTATAAGTGATCTCGTTGTCAAATACTGGATAGCGCACATAGTAGAAATTATACAACGTGTACATTATGGAACAAACAGTATAATTAAACTCACTGAAGATTGTTAAGGTTTGGTATTCATTACTGAATCATATAATGTAGCTAATATCAACTAAGAAAAGCGTTTTCATCAATTTTATAAAGTTCAAATGTTAAAGAGTAAACAGCTTTTTGAAATAGTATATATTTTCCCCAATTCGCTAATATTCTTCAAATAAACAGGTACCTTGTATTACACACTTTCTAAAGCAGCCTACGTTATTCCTCAGGTTTCAAGCTATCTCCTAATCAAATTTCATCGAAATAAGTTCAGCGGTGTTAGTAATAACAGATTTAAATGTCTTGCATGGTTCGGCAGATTTTCACGCATCTCTCAGTGTTTATTACGTCATATATTCTGAACAATCTGTCACACAATTATGTAATATTGTAGATATATTCAGTGGTATATGTGAATACTATCTGAAAAATGTATCACGAATGCTGTTAGTAGTAAAGAAGTAGTAAATTATAACGTTTAGCCTGATGCGAAAATGAACTGCGAAAATGAAGTAACTTTATTTTCCTTTCACCATTATGTATTGGGTGTCAGCGAGAAAAGTTTGGTAAAGGCTTGAAACTATGTTGAAAGCTTGTTGCAAGTCGCAAAGTGCTCTCGTTCTCAAACGCTTGATGAATAAAATCTGGATAATCGCTCATGGTGGCACTTCTTTTTCAGCCTTCCTTAACCCACATTTTTTCTTACCAGACAGTACGTGATACGTGTACCAACTTTGGTTAAAATAGGTCCAGTGGTTTCGGAGGAGTTGTGGAACATATATACATACATGTATACATTTTTATGTCAAGCATGAATATCTTCTCTTTACGTAATCTGATTTTGACGAAATATTTCTGGCGTTCCCCAAGGTAGTGTTATAGGCCATTTGCTGTTCCTTATCTATATAAACGATTCGGGAGACAATCTGAACAGCCGTCTTCGGTTGTTTTTGCAGATGACGCTATCGTTTATCGACTAATAAAATCATCAGAAGATCAAAACAAACTGCAAAACGATTTAGAACAGATATCTGAATGGTGCAAAAAGTAGCACTTGACTCTAAATAACGAAAAGTGTGAGGTCATCCACATGAGTGCTGAGGAGAACGCGTTAACTTCGGTTACACGATAAATCGTTCTAATCTAAAAGCCGTAAATTCAACTAAATACCTAGGAATTACAATTACTAACAATTTAAATTCGCAGGGGAAGGCTAACCAAAGACTGCGTTTCATTGGCAGGACACTTAGAAAATGTAACAGACCTACTAAGGAGACTGCCTACACAACGCTTGTACGTCCCCTTTTAGAATACTGTTGCGCGGTGTGGGATCCTTACCAGATAGGACTGACGGAGTACGTCGAAAAAGTTCAAAGAAAGGCAGCACCTTTTGTAATAGCGCGAAATATGGGAGAGAGTGTCACAGAAATGATACAGGATTTGGGATGGACATCATTAAAAGAAAGGCGTTTTTTGTTGCGACGGAATCTTCTCACGAAATTCCAATCACCAACTTTCTTCTCCGACTGCGAAAATATTTTATTGATACCGACTTACATAGGGAGGAACGATCACAAAGATAAAATAAGGGAAATCAGAGCTCGTACGGAAATATATAGGTGTTCATTCTTCGCGCTCGCTATACGAGATTGGAATAATAGAGAATTGTGAAGTTGGTTCGATGAACCCTCTGCCAGGCACTTAAATGTGATTTGCAGAGTATCCATGTAGATGTAGATGTAGATAGCCTAGCGATGCCCGGGGGTACACTGAAGTTACCAGTGAAAATCACTTAAAAATTCGTCAGGTAGTTTTGGAGATGAGGGTGTTCAGAAAGACAGACAAGAAATTTTAATCAGATATTCAATCACGTTATCTTTCTTACGTGATCTGATTTTGATGAACTACAGCCTATATGTTGCCCCAAACCATGCTGAAAGTACGTGCGGAAACCCCATGAAAAGTCATGTAGCAATTTTGGAGATTAGCGTGTTCGAAGATACACAGACAGACACGACAGATTTATGATTTATTGTTAGTATAGACTTGCTAGTCGAGGGTTTCCAATCATTTCCTTTGATGGAACACTTTGAGAATCCTGTTACTTTAATAGGAAACTTTTTCTATTTAAAGGATAACAAAATTAAAAACATTTCAAAAGTAAGAAAAACTTTTTCATTCAGTGTTTATTTCAACTTTAAATAATATTTCATAATAATGATATCATAATAAAATTTTAAAAACTAAGAAAAAATTTTAAAAAGGAAGTTATTAGTTGTTTTTCGCGGAGCACTTATTCACAGTTTGCAAAGCCCTGTTCTAGGTGCAGGTTATGTGTTAAGCATCTGTGGCATTTTTACTTTACTTCTGGAAATATCAAGCTTTCCTTTCTGGTATGCAAAAATAATTACATAGTCCTAAAATATCATAAAACAATTTTAACGATGTGACTGAATTTTGCTGTAAGCTACTGTTCCGAATTCTTGTAATAGCAAGTTTTTTTCTTCATAACTCTAAGCTTAACAAACACAACATTCATTCAAAGAAATCGTACTTTAGGAAAACTGAGAGTGCTTAATGTTCACTACAAAACAGAAACAAAATTTAACTTTAGGAGAGAGTCTAAAAACATACCTACGTCTTTGGAAAATGACCAAACATACGGGAAATAGTTAATTTTAACGTAATAAGATGGTTTAGAAAGACTTTCGCAGTATTAAATAAATATGGAGTGTCAGTTGAATTCCTTAACTGAAGAAATTCTCATGGACATACAATTTAATTTACTACCACAGTAGTGTGGACAATGAGGGTTTATCTATATAATGTTGTAATAAGCCATAACTTTATTACAATTAGTAATAACGTAAGTATACTTTTTGTGTAATTGCTGGACAAGCTTAATACGTTCACAGAGGGCCTTTGGGTACAGTTTTGACTCAGTGTAGATGATAAAACTGTACTGCATAAAGTAACGACAGTCGCAGCAACCGAAACAGATGCACAGTTAATCGGTGATAGCTATAGAATTAGGGACAAGTGGTGACCTACTGCAAAGTGCTGTTGTCATGTGTTGTGTCACGAACAATGCAGCAGCATAACACTCTACCAGTCGTGCATTCAGACATTAGCAGAGCTAATCGTGTGCCGTCCTGTCGGTGTGCCTCTCTGCCTGTCTTCTCCTTCAATCTATAGAAATTAAGTTAGTATATACACGCTGTTTAACCATTTTTACTAGAGTGTGTACACGTGCCAGTCGTGTCTGAGTATTGCTCATCAGTGTGGGATCCCTACCAGATCGGGTTAACGGAGTAGGTAGAGAAGATCCAAAGAAGAGCGGCGCGTTTCGACACAGGCTTATTTGGTAAGCGTGATAGCGTTACGGAGATGTTTAGCAAAAACTCAAGTGGCAGACCCTGCAAGAGAGGCGCACTGCATCGCGGTGTAGCTTGCTGTCCAGGTTTCGAGAGGGTGCGTTTCTGGATGGGGTATCGAACATATTGTTTCCCCCTATTTATAGCTCCGGAGGAGATCACGAATGTAAAATTAGAGAGATTCGAGCGCGCACGGAGGCTTTCAGAGAGTCGTTCTTCCAGCGAACCATACGCAACTGGAACAGAAAAGGGAGGTAATGACAGTGGCACAGAAAGTGCCCTCGGCCACACGCCATTGCGTGGCTTGCTGAGTATAAATGTAGATGTAGATGTAGAAGGGCGAATGCTTGGAAGATGTCGTGAGTATTGTTAACAGTGGATTCAAAACTGTGAGTTGCAGCGCTTTCTTAGGCCATACCGTTAAATATTTACAACGGCTGGCGGAAGGATTGCTGAGCTGTCTTTTCAGTCGGAATATATTTGGTGTCAACGAATTCTGTAGTAGTGTGTGCAGGTGTCCAATGCCTGCTACTATCCTCTGATTACATATGGTTGTTTCGTCGATGTCGGTGCTACCGCGAGCGGTGGTACTGCGCATGCCGTTGTCCACTATGTAATTTACGCTGCAGGATGTAGTTGTTACTTCGCAGGATGTAGCTGTTACATCGAAGTCGCTTCTCCGAAATTAGGTCAGGCTGCTGGAGCGAGAGCGTCGCGCTGTGCGGACGGGGACCGGTCGATTTCCATCAGAGGACCAGAGTTGCGCGACAGCTCCTAAAGAAACCCTAAACGCCGGCTCAGTGCACGCTACCCCACGCTGTTCCAAACACCAGCCATAAGCGCATAAATCGGTACTGCAGGTACTCTGTTCCGTCGTACGTTGTATACGAGGTAACATTACAACGGTAACTGTGCACCGCCTTTATGAAAGCCTGACAGGGGCCTCCGGGTGGGTCGTTCGCTACTTATATAAAGGTGAACTTCTCTGCACCAATAATCAGGTTCACTTACACACAGCAGGCTCAGTAGATTAAAGGCCTATTAAAATTACCTAAATTTCCGTCAGTGTCTGGCAGAACAAGATAATAATATTAATAAAGAAAACATTTCCTAATGCTCAAAAATAGAATTTATTTCCTCACGAACCGGCTTTCGGTTTTTCAGGCCATATCTAGGTGACAACTGACTGTCGCAAACACAGATATACATGATGTGCGACTTACACAGATATTATTTACACAGGAGATACAAAAATTATAAAACGGTTACATAGGAAAAATTACGATAATTACATACACTAAAAAGGGATGTAAATGAAGTTTTATGTGGAGAAAGTTTAACCAATGATAAGAATTACAATGAATTTACATTTTGAAACTGGTATTTGTAATGAAAATCCAATTTAACAAAGGGGAAAATGGAAATTGAGTCTTATCATTTAATACTAGCCTGGCACTCTGTATCATATGTTGGTAAATTTCCAGTATTTGCTGTAGGGTCATGTTTCTATTTTTCTTGACAAAATGTAAAACTTCACATTGCACATCATATGGATGCTTTTCCATTAAAAGCTGATCAGAAAAGGCCGAATTTTTCTTAGTCAGTCGTCAGCATCTCTCATGTTCACACAATCTAATTCCCACTGCTCTGCCTGACTGACCAATACACTCTTTTTCATACCGCTTCCGAGCGATTTCATATACATTACTCTGTGCCAAGGCTTGCAGTTTGTCTTTAGTACTGAATAAAAATTTTGAAATGTTATTCGAATTATACACACATTAAAAATGTTTTGCATCACCTCGGTTCCAAGAATTCCGGAAGCTGCACAGAAAATTAGAATAGAGATCAACATAAACATGATTTACACCCTTTTTATTGCTCATGAAAACCACACATCTATGTTGTACCACCAGACAGCGAGACGTTCGGAGGTTGTGGTCCAGACTGCTGTACACACCGGTATCTCTAATACCCAGTAGCACGTCCTCTTGCATTGATACGTGCCTGTATTCGTCTTGGCATACTATCCACAAGTTCATCAAGGCACTATTCGCCCATATTGTCCCATTCCTCAACGGCGATTCGGCGTAGATCCCTCAGAGTGGTTGGAGGGTCACGTCGTCTATAAACAGCCTTTTTCAATCCATCCCAGACATGTCTGATACGGTTCATGTCTGGAGAACATGCTGGCCACTCTATTCGAGCGATGTCGTTATCCTGAAGGAAGTCATTCACAAGATGTGCACGATGGGTGCGCGAATTGTCGTCCAGGAAGACAATATGCTGCCGATATGGTTGCTCAGTCGGTCGGATGATGGCATTCGCGTATCGTACAGCCATTACGGCGCCTTGCATGACCACCAGCGGCGTACGTCGGCCCCACATAATGGCACCCCAAAACAGCAGGGAACCTCCACGTTGCTGCACTGCTAGACAGTGTTTCTAAGGCGTTCAGTCTGACTGGGTTGCCTCCAAATACGTCTCCGACGATTGTCTGTTTGAAGGCATTTGCGACACTCATCGGTGAAGAGAACGTGATGAAAATCCTGAGAGGTCCATTCGGCATTTTGTTGTGTCCATCTGTACCGCGCTGCATGGTGTCATGGCTGCAAAGATGGACTTCGTCCCGGACGTCGGGAGTGAAGTTGCGCATCATGCAGCCTATTGCGCACAGTTTGAGTCGTAACACGACGTCCTGCTGTGGCTGCACGAAAAGCATTATTGAACATGGTGGCGTTGTTTCCAGGGTTCCTCCGAGCCATAATCCGTAGGTAGCGGTCACCCATTGCCGTAGTAGCCCTTCCTGCCACAAAGTAACAATGCGGACGCGATCGAACCGCGGTATTGACCGTCTAGGCATGGTTTAACTACAGACAACACGAGCCGTGTACCTCCTTCCTGGTGGAATGACTGGAACGGATCGGCTATCGGACCCCTCCGTCTAATAGGCGCCGCTCATGCATCGTTGTTTACATGTTTGGGCGGGTTTAGTGGCATCTCTGAATAGCCGAAGAAACTGTGTCTGTGATACAATATCTGCAGTCAACGTCCATCTTCAGGAGTTCTGGGAACAAGGGTGATGCAAAACGTTCTTTGATGTGTGTAGTATGTAGGTCTGTAGTTGCAATATTTTAAAATTTTTCGAAAATTATCTGAAACGTTAACTGTATGTGGAATTTTACACCGGCATTTGTAACTACTGTGTTACTGCTGTTGGCCAACACGCAAAAGTGGTGAAATTTTATTCGTATTCTTTTTTTGTGGAATACTATCAATCAGAGGAGAGCTGTAGCCATTCCTGGAATTGATTTGTCTGACGGAGTGTAGTTCCGTTTGAAAAGATGGTTCGAGTGATGGCACAGATGTGAGGCGATGCACCATTGAATAGAAAGCTACATGTTTGTGGCTGTATGAACGCTGGGAACTTGCAGGGATTAATATGTCAACGTAACCTCGAACATGCACCCACAATCTACAAGTGTGTAACTGATTAGAGTTGGAATTCTATCTGATAGGTAGAACAGCCACCAGACTGCAGTAGCGTTGTTCGTCTTTGGTATTTCTACGAGGCCTGGTAGAGTTTAAATCCTGCGTGAACGGTGATTGTTGTGAGGGCACAGAGATTCGGTGACTTTCTGTGAGACAGCTTTATCAGCACCCGGCACAGTTTGAATGGGGTCTCATTTTAGGTATCCATTTGATGGAATCGGACAATATCTAGATTTATGGAGCGTTTGGCTGTGACTGTGGCCGAATGTTGTACTAAAATGGAACGTGAGAGCATGCATAATCCTCGTCAAGGTTTAGGTCGATGACGTCTGACCATCACAAGGAAACATGACCGTACTGCGCACCAAGAACATGGTAACAAGGAAACATGACCGTACTGCGCACCAAGCACATGGTAACAAGGAAACATGACCGACTGCGCACCAAGCACATGGTAACAAGGAAACGTGAGCGTACTGCGCACCAAGAACATGGTAACAAGGAAACATGACCGTACTGCGCACCAAGCACATGGTAACAAGGAAACGTGAGCGTACTGCGCACCAAGAACATGGTAACAAGGAAACATGACCGTACTGCGCACCAAGCACATGGTAACAAGGAAACATGACCGTACTGCGCACCAAGCACATGGTAACAAGGAAACGTGAGCGTACTGCGCACCAAGCACATGGTAACAAGGAAACATGACCGTACTGCGCACCAAGCACATGGTAACAAGGAAACATGACCGTACTGTGCACCAAGCACATGGCAACCCCTGCACATGTGCGTCGACTATCTGATGATCAGCAAGGGATTCACTGCAAAATTCTCATCTCACACTATTGCTTGGAGAATAGAAGCTACTGGGCTAGGGAATTATTGTCCCATGCGTAGGCTGCTGTTAACACCATTCCACAAACGGCTTTATTGGATGTGCTTCCGTGACCATCGATGATTAGCTGCTCTGTACTACCCCGGATGACCATTGTCAGCAAGTACGTCGGCGACCTGGGAAGAGTTAGCATTCTCCCACAGTTTTGAAGAGCCACAGCAGTGCTACTCGGGCCTTGTGATGTGGGGAACCGTCGGGTATGGCTTGCGTTCATGGGTGGTAACGACTAGAAAAATGCTGATCGCACAGTGGTACGCCTCGGACATCCGGCTTTATTACGTGTTCCTCTCGTGCGAGAGTATCGTGGTGGCAATTTTCAACAGGATAGTGCTTGTCCACATATGACGGAAGTCTCTATGAACTGTCTACATGATGATGAGTTCTGTTCCTGACGTGTGGGACTGGCTAGGATGTTGATTCCATCCCAGTGCGAATATTCAGCATGCTAACGACCAGTTACCACTGTTGTCGGCAGCTTGCACCAGAAGATGATACAACGGCGCGGCGCAACGGCAGTCTTCCGAATCGAATAAGTGCATGCGTCTAGGCCAGAGACTGTGCAACGTCATACTGACAAAATAAAATTGGTCAAAAGGCTCCAAGAACTGTGGGACTTAACATCTGAGGTCATCAGTCCCCTAGACTTGGAACTAATTAAACCTAACTAACCTAAGGACATCCAACACTTCCATTCCCGAGGCAGGATTCGATCCTGCGACCGTAGCAGCAGCGCGGTTCCGGACTGAAGCGCCTAGAACTGATTTGCCACAGCGGTCGGCCATACTGACAAACGGGTTCATATTGACAACTTCTTTGTAAATTTATTCCATATTGTAATCACTGAAACAACGTCACATAACCTCTAAACTCTTGATGTTTCATTTTGTGAAGCTTCCCCTTCTGAGTGCTTCACATTTCTGTCAGCGATAGTTTGCGACCGAGCTCCAAGTCAGTCTCATCATTGAAACTGAGCAAAGTTCAAGGCGTCATAAAGCTAAGAGTGTTTACTTCTGATGAGATAGCGTCAGTGTATCAGTACAGAGAATCAATCTAGCTCCATCGCTAAGGGTTCCGTTCTACCAGTGGAGCAGTACTTCACTTAATTCTTCTCATGCACCGCATATCGCTTAGAGTACGTTGATTCTGGCCACGTAAGTTCAGAGGACGGAAGGCAGGAACGTTTCAAGTAGGCATTGCCATACTGTAAGAGAGTTAAAGAAGAGATATGGAGTTATGCTCTTTAACATCTCAGGCGTGGCAGCTGTTGTAGGCAGCACGATGTCGCTGACGATATCGGAGGAACGCCGCATCATACTTCTTGTCATTTTATCCCAAGGGTACACAGAAACAAACCACTCACCTATTGCGTTGCTCGACATATTTCAAATAAGGAACATTGGTCCGACAAAGTGCGTTTCCTGGCCATCTGCACGGCTTTAATTTTAGTCATGCTCACAATTCAGCCACACAGCATACATTTTTGGGGCTTACGCTGGCCGCACAACTGTCATAATACCAAAGGACGCCGTTGAGTATCTTTACTGATCGGGACTACTAAAATATACTTGTACTCTAAAATATACTTCTACTCTAAAATTTACTTGTATACTTCAGAGAAGTTACTGAGATCAAAGCCTATCTCTTCCTTTAACACACTTGCCAAATTTCTTACTAACAATATAAAGTCAAGCCACATATACTGCAATTGAGGTTCCTCACACCTTATTCACTACAGAGCATGTTATTTCTGTGTTTTCAATTTTAGTCATTGTAAGTTGTCGATAACCATGATAGACAGGCTGTAACAGTGCTTGATTTGGTTTTTTCTCTGCGGCGAACACGGACCCCATAAACACATCCCAAATTTTACGACCTGATGTTTTCTGCATGTTCATAACTGAACCAATAAGAGTAATATGCATCTCAGTATAGACTAACCGTTTTGCATCCACGCGCCCACACTTCAATACCTGACCTGCCTCCCTGGGGAAAATAAGCATTAAAGATTTGCTCTTGCCACACTTCGTATAAGGTAAAAACCAACCTAAAAACATACGATTCGTATAAGCTATAATTATTAGTCTATATATATGACGTAAATATTGATGTGATGTTGTTCAGTACACCATCCTAAATGATCTATTGAAATATCTGCATTTATATCCGTTACACCCTGTATTAACATGCAGATGAGTCAGAAAATCGTTTCGTTATAATTTTATTTTACATTGCATCTACATCAAATTTCTACTTCGGAAATCTCTTTATGGTGTGTGATGGCGAGTACTTTATCTACTACTGTGACTTCCCCCATTTCCAGTCTAAGTCACTAATGGTCTACAGGATGAGCGATTGTTATAAGCGTCCTTGCGAGCTCAAATCTCTTTAGTTTTACCTTCTGCAGCATGTGCGCAGGAGTGCTGTTGTTGTTGTGTTCTTCAGTTCAGAGACTGGTTTGATGCACCTCTCCATGCTACTCTATCCTGAACAAGCTTCTTCATCTCCCAGTGCCTACTGAAACTTCCATCCTTCTGAATCTGCTTAGTGTATTCATCTCTTGAGCTCCCTCTACGATTTTTACACTCCCCGATGCCCTCCAATACTAAATTGGTGCTCCCTTGATGCCTCAGAATATGCTATACCAACCGATCCCTTCTTCTAGTCAAGTTGTGCCACAAATTTCTCTTCTCTCCAGTTCTATTCATTACCTCCTCATTAGTTACGTGATCTACCCATCTAATCTTCAGCATTTTTCTGTAGCACCACATTTCGAATTCTTCTATTCTCTTCTTGTCCAAACTATTTATCGTCCATATTTCACTTCAATACATGGCCACACTCCATACAAATACTTTCAGAAACGACTTCCTGACACTTAAATCTATACTCGATGTTAACAAATTTCTCTTCTTCAGAAACGCTTTCCTTGCCATTGCCAGTCTACATTTTATATCCTCTCTACTTCGACCATCATCAGTTATTTTGCTCCCCAAGTAGCAAAACTCATTTCCTAATCTAATACCCTCAGCTTCACCCGATTTAATTCGACTACATTCCGCTATCCTCGTTTTGCTTTTGTTTATGTTCATCTTATATCCTCCTTTCAAGACACTGTCCATTCCGTTAATCTGCTCTTCCATGTCCTTTGCTATCTCTGACAGAATTACAGTGTCATCGGCGAACCTCGAAGTTTTTATTTCTTCTCCATAGATTTTTCAAAAAATTCCTACTCCAATTTTTTCTTTTGTTTCCTTTACTGCTTGCTCAATATACAGATTGAATAACATCGGGGATAGGGTACAACCCTGCCTCACTCCCTTCCCAACCACTGCTTCCCTTTCATGCCCCTCGACTCTTATAACTGCCATCTGGTTTCTGTACAAAGTGTAAATAGCCTTTTGCTCCCTGTATTTTACCCTTGCCACGTTCAGAATTTGAAAGAGAGTATTCCAGCCAGCATTGTCAAAAGCTTTCTCTAAGACTACAAATGCTAGTAACGTAGGTTTGCCTTTCCTTAATCTATTTTCTAAGATAAGTCGTAGGGTCAGTATTGCCTCAAGTGTTCCAACATTTCTACCGAATCCAAACTGATCTCCCCCGAGGTCGGCTTCTACCTGTTTTTCCATTCGTCTGTAAAGAATTCGTGTTCGTATTTTGCAGCCGTGGATTATTAAACTGATAGTTCGGTAATTTTCACATCTGTCAACACCTGCTTTCTTTGGGTTTGGAATTATTATATTATTCTCGAAGTCTGATCGTTAAGCAATATATAAACTGACTCTGCTAGAAACGTACGCTCTCGGAATTTCAGCAGTAATCTACACCTTGATACACAACGCCTGTGCCTAGAGTTGGCTAAGTAAGTCCGTGACTGTTTCTCGCTTACCAAGCGAACCGTAACGAAATGTGCTGCTGTTCTTTGGTCTCGCTCTATTTCGTTTGCCAGTTGTACGTGGTATTAATGCACGACTGACGGGCAATAGTCAGGTAAGGTATTGGCCGAACCATAGCTTTGTGAGCTACCTCGTTTGTGCGTGGACGTAACTTCCTGAGGATTCTTCCAATGAATCTCAGTCTGCCTTCTGCCTTACCCGCGATTAATGTAGTTTTTTTATACCTATATTCCCATTACTGCTTCCGGTAATTTTCAGAAATCTTTTAATCATACAATAATATTTCTTTCTATCTATTTACACGCATTCCGCTACAGTTGTTTATATTGAGACCTAACTGCCAATTCCTGCACTGATTGTTGATCCTTAGCCGATTTTCTGCATTTTTTGTTAGCGAAATCGGTGCGGATCTCCACAGAGGAGATTTTTAGGCGTCCAGAAGTCAGCGATTAGGTCTATAGCTTTGTGCTTATGTTCGACGAATATTCTTAAAAGCACGAGTGGCCTGCTCTCTTCTCCACTCACTACGGACGCTCTGCTCCAACAACGATTTATTGTACGCTACTGCGCTACTGCTACAAGAGAAGCAAGCTCTTCAGCATACTGGATGTGCAGTCGCAAAAGTATCCCATCAGGACAAGTCTCCTTTCCTCTGCTGAGCTATTTCAGTTAGTTTTACCGGTTTGATTTCTGCAACTGTTTTATTATGGACAGTTAGGCCTTGTCCTGAATCATGCAGTCGCATCTGACAGAAATGATTTCTTGGCTTCTGTCTCGGATTCTTCAGCCGACGTTCATCTGATGTTTTCTCTGACGTTTCGCCAGCACGAATAACTGGCATCGTCAAAGTTTCACCCTCCATTGGACTTCCACTTTGACACTGCCAGCCACTCGTGCTGGCGAAGCGTCAGAAAGATCATCATACAAACGGAGGCCGAAGAATCCGAGACAGAAGCCAAGGGGCAGTTCCTTTACAAGTTGATAAGTTGTCTCTAAAACTCAACTCAGTTTTTCCTGCATGAGATTCACAGCAATCTTCATTGTATAACTTACAATTGCCACGGCTTGCGACTCTATTTCTACGTTTGTACCAAAGACTCTAGGTGCCAGTCTTCTTAAAGGTAGAAGCAACTTTTTGAGTTACCTTACCAACTATTTATCTCCGTCTTAAAGTCGCTGGAAAAGCATATGTACGCAAGAACGAAACACACCTATCCTAAAATAGCATGTTTAGTCATAAATAGGATTTCAAAAACGTCTTTTCTCAGAACATGCTTGATTTCAATTCACGAATTAAATGGTACAAAACTTAAATGACAAAAAATTGCCATTATATTATCTGTGTTTTGTCTTCGATGCGCTAAAATTTTTTGCACCAAAGGTCCTGCTGTTAACTGATTTTCATCCTGTCTGGCAAAAACAATGCAGAGTTTCGCTGTAAGAAACTCGAGACGTGCAAACGACAAAACAGCGTCATTAGAATTGAGAAACAGCACTACAGGGAAGGATGTTGGGTTCGCACATGTTATTGTTATGTAAAAATGATTTGCCATCACATGTCCACGAAACAGCCATAGCTCTCTTTGCATATATTACAGTGAAGTCCACCGTAAAACCTTAAACAATTGAAAATGTAACTATTTTTCATTTTCTGTCAATGAGCTGCCCCTGAACTCTGATAAAACACAGTACACTCGGGCTGACCACACATTAGAAATAACGAATGAGGATAAGTCAATAATAAATGAAACAGAATGTTCTAACATCCTTAAGCGTTTATAATTTTAAGAACGTGAACAGTAGGTCACCCGTTACAGCTCCTCTTAATCGTCTAAACTATGCAACTTTTGCATTACAGATTCTAGCGGATTTAAAAGATGACAGTGTCAAAAGGACACTTAATTTTCCAACTTTTACCATCTAAACTCTTATGGTATCTTATTCTAAGACAACATTTATTTGAGAAACAAGGTTTTGTTGCCCAGAATCGTGTAACAAGGATAATATGTGAGTATGTGGTGTCCACAGTAGAACCTTTTGTACACAGCTGTTTAAAAAGTTGGATATTCTGACAGTTCTTGGCAATATATTTACCCTCGTATGACGCTCGCTGTCAACAGTCAATCACAGTCCGAAAAGAACAGTAATATTCCATGAAATGTCGGACGAACAGCCGGATGTCTGTAACTTGTTGCTACGATATTTCGGAGAACGGTTTTCTGGCCACATTCACCCGAAGACTGTCAGTCTCCAGTGTCCTCGATGTCGACAGGACATTAAACCCAATCTTCCTTCATTCCTTCCTTCCAAAGATTATCATATAACTCTGCGTCGAAATATCGAGGCAGCAGCTTAGGGAAATCAGGCTGTTTGCCCAAAATTTCGTGGAACAATCTATACAACGGGAAAGTTTTGAATTTGACTTTACTATTATACTAGAAGGAAAAATGACTTACACTGTCCATCACCCAGCCTTAACACAGGAAGAGGTGAGATATTCAGCCACAAAAGCATTCGATCATTTATACCGTGATGTAAAGAACGCAGTTTCGGCCTTAACGCATTTTCAATCGATATACAGTAATAACAAACAATAATGCAAAAGTCTTTTGCAGTATACCACTTGATAACGACTACGTAAATAGTCACCATATTAGGAAACTTTTCGCTCATAAGTTCTGCTTTCTGGCCACCTTCACCCGAAGATTGTCCGTCTCTAGTGTCCTCGATGTCGACAGGACGTTAAACCCAATCTTCCCCCCTTCCTTCCTTCCGAATATTGCCATATAGCTCTGCGTCGAAATATCGAGGCAATAACTCCTGTGCGAGACTTCAATTATTATCCGTGCAACATGCAAGTAACTGACTAGCGAACGAGATACTGTCGAATTTCTTATACCGAACGAGCAGGTTGATTTTATGGGCAGAGTGGCTGGATCTTTTAAGACATTTTGTTAATTAAGGTGCTCCGGAACGCCCTATACTTGCAATGTTAAAATAACGCTTATAAATTACATCTTTCCTCACAAAGTATTTGAGGTAGGAAGTTGAACTTTTTACAGATTATTTATTGGAATATGGGCTACAACTTAACACAGGGACTTTACAAAATTTTAGTTCAGTTGTTAAAGACGATTTTTTTTCAATTGTAATGAAAATTCACAACATTTTTTTGCAATTTTTTATTTATATATTCAAAATATACAGTTTTTTGGAAAAAGGCTGCGTTAAATTATGCAGAAGGTACTGTGTAACATTTACTGAAAGTTTGAAACAAATATGTTTGGAAGATCCTTAGAAAACATGTAATTAGTATGAGAAAATAAAAGTTTTGGGAATCGAGCGACAAAGACTGGATTAACTTTTTAGTGCATTCCAGGTCCATAGGATGGATTATCTTCATCCTCTGCAAACTCCTCCTCCAGCTTCCTCTTGTTCCTCCTCCTGTTTACTCTTGCTTGTATTTCTAGACTCTTTACAGCCCTGTCTGCAGCCCGAAGGCGTTCCTTGTCTAAAGCAAGCATCGCTCGTACCATGTTAGAACCTATCTTCATTCCCATATTTCTAAATACCTTGCACCTTACAATGTTGCCATCATTGAAAGTCGCAACAGAATCATACACACCAAAGTGAAGTGTTTCTATTCCAACAAATAGAGTCTTGGGGATTATCGACCATATAACACTATTTACACTTTCATTGGGGTTTTGAGTTTTTCCGTGAATACACTTTCTCAACAGTTCAGGTGCTGCTAAGTCTCTGAAAATAGGTTTTATCACCTCCATTATTGCATGAGGCAGACTACGCTTATGAGTGTACACTTCACCAGTTAGCAATCCTTTGTTATATTTACACCAACTGTCTTCTTCTTTGGGACACAAGCTATGTTGGGGATTTTCATCGTCTTTATTGTTTACAGTAATAACACATACCTTTGGCTTTCCAACATTTCTCCTTTTCTTAAAAGCCTTCAGAGGATTTCTAATAACTTTACTTTTACTCATTATTATACTTCAACAAAACAGAGACTCAAGAAACAGAATTAATTACGAATATTTTCGAGATAACGACAGAGTAAATAAACATGATACAATCGACAATCACACCAGCGATATATATTGAACCATCACAGGTTAGCCACAACACATACTTTATCTCACATCACTAAAATGTACCTGATGAACACGGACGTTAATAATAACACCATCTGACAGCAGTTTAACAGCGCCACAGTGGGTCACGCCCATGTAGAACACATTTCAAAAAAAATTTAAAAATAGTTGTAGTCTTCGGAATTGAATAAATTATATATCTATTAAAAGGTAATAGTCTGCAGATTCATAAAACGCAAAAAAGTAAAAATTGAACTTTTCATGATTTTGAGCCTTTCCGGAGCCCCTTAATGTAGTTGGTTATCGACGCTTTTGAGCTATCGCTTTAACTGTGGTTATTTACTTTTTGAAATGAGATTTTACTGAAAGGAAATCGTATCCCCTGTGTAATTTTAATTTAATTGTGGACTACTTTTGTGCCTGTGATTCGAGAAACGAGTTGAGGATGTCTTCTCCATATGTTGTTTTTTACTTGATAGGTGTGGATGAAACCCATGGCTGTCGTTCAGTTTAAGGTTTTTGAGAGACCCGCAATCAGACATTAAAAAAAAAAAAAAAAAAAAAAGTTTACTTCATTGCCACGACCAGTTTCGGGCTATTTTGCTCATCTTCTTATGGGTACAACACTTTATAACACTGATGTTGGCGATACTGACAGTATAAAAACACATGCGTAGTTATGTAATGACGGGCTGAATGACCTGAATACGAATTAATGATATTTTGTAAAACACAGAGAAAATTTTTAATACAAAAATGAATAACAGACGACAACGAATTCGAAAATGAAATCAACGCTGAAGTTACTGGTCCCATTACATGAGTAAAACTGCGCATGCACAGCAGTTCAGATGCCCTATTTAATGATGATATATGTAAAACGATGGATTATGTCGAGTTGTCTGTCGAATATTTCACGCCAGATAAGACACTGTGGAGATAATAACATACTATACATAGACTTACATTGCGAAGTATTTGCCTACATGAATAAATTTTAATAGGCAATCGAACTACTGTACCGTAATAATATTTAACGAGATTGTAAAACCCAATATTATTTTTTTCACTTGCATCTTCTAACACGAAAAAATATTAGTTGTATTCTCATGAAATACGGGAATGTTCGGAACTTGTTATATGGTTTGAAAGATTGTGTAACTCGCTACTAACAAACAACCGAACAAATAACTCCGATATCTAGTAGTGTAGTTCAGGGCGAGTGACATTTCAAAGGTCCGCTATGCCCATCGGATTCCCATTTACGCGCCACTGCCCTGCCCTCCCCCCTCTTTTCGCACTTCAGCACATTATTCATCTGTTTTGCCATTTGGCTCTCGAAATTGGGATGAAACTGTCAGATGGTGTATGAGGATTTGAATAAACCAGTATCAAAGTATGGTGGAACGAGCTTTCCATTAATGAACGCAGAAACAGACGCGCAGATGAACCACCGCTTAATTTCCATTTGCGATGTTTTCTTTTTTCTAAGTCTCACTGGTTGCAAAGCAATTAAATAGAGAATAAAATTAAATAGAGAATGAAAATCGAAAACTGACGATTATGTAAAGCGCATATTGTGAATCTTGTGAACAGCCGTCTGATGACGAACTTGTCACTTCAAAACCGGTTACGGCGCTGTTTACTTAAATAAATAGCATTACTAATAGTGGCTGGTTGCTGTCTTCTTCTTTGTAAGAATCAACCTACATTACTTAATTAGAGATGAGTAATCCAAATTACTGAAAGATAATGGGACAGGCGAATTTAAAAATATCTATATATGTGGTCGCTTCTCAGATAATAGTGTATTTCTTTTTCATCATGTACCGTTAACAAATGGTCGAAACTAGTGTAAGGACTGTGTAGAAGAACACTCAGCACGCAGATTAAGATATGCACCCCAAAAAAGATGGGCACCTTCGAATGTGTACGATCTGCTGTTGCAAATGGGACATACATTCTGCAGTCCTGTTTGCCTGAAATTAGAGCATTAACTAACAAGAAATAAAAAAGAACTTTTCAGCTTTTAAAACAGTTGTCGTTTTAGCAGAAAAAAATTAACGCTGTCATAATTCGTGAGTTTTTTTGTAAACAAGAAGTATTTTCTTATTATTTTACTTTGACGAGCACAGCAAGCAACGAGTTTGTCATGTGCTTTTATTTAAACTAGTACGCGTAATAGGCTTTTACACAAATTCAGTCACTGTAATACATATTTCAGTCTTCTGTCACTACATGGTTACGACATCGAAAGGATATTGGATGCTGCATCTGCCCTGCACAAAATAACAATTCTGTTTAGTTGCTAAACTTCGCGAGATGTATGTTTAAGATGTATTGCTTTTCACGTGTACTTACTTTCTACTCTGCCTGTTGCTGTTCCGACTTTCGCCCTTTTGAATGCGACACAAATACTTTTTTTCTTCTATTTTCCACAAAAACAGTCCCAATATTCACCATGCTGCCAAAGATTACATCGTCCTTATATGTTCTGCTATGTTCAAACTTATACTTTGCTTACATTTTCTGTATGACTAAAAAGAACTTAAACTGTTTAATATGAATGTCCTAAGTACACTATTAGGTTACTAAATAAGTCCATTAGAGACTGTTTAGGTTATAAGATATATCGTAAAAAATAAGAATATTGTACACTTCACATAGAAGAATTCATGTTTTCTCTCTCTCTGTGTCTCTCTCTTTCTCTGTCTTTTTATCATATCGCAGTTGGAATGACATTTATAAACAATAAAGACAAAACAACACATTTACATCATGTAGAAAATATTTCATACTCTGGATGCTCTCATGTTTGACTACGTTTTTTCATGGCTGTGAACAGTGTGTAGCTGTATGATCAAATTGTGGAAATGCCTTAGAAAAATTTTGTTTGGTAGATCTATTTGATCATTTAGAATATCATACGTGATGCACATTTGTGAGAAATAAACTTCGATTTCTTCAAGTAAGTTCTTTCTTTCTCCTTTGTTAACCAGGTAAAGTATTTGTAAGTTGTAAGCTATGTCTGTGAGTTTATGTAGGGCAAATGTGGATCAAAATTCCACGGTCAAGTTTTTCATAGTGTATGTACAAATTTAGTACAAACACCGTGAACAAAGTGACTGTGGCATTTTTATACATGCATCTTATTGTTTGATATTCGCAAATAATGCTATGGGTATAATCTTCTGAAGAAGGGCACTAAGTGCCCGAAACCGATAAAGAAATTAAATTTCATTTTTGCAACTGGTTGCTTATTATATCGTTATATAAGACTAAATTTGCTTCGAATGGATAAAATACAACATAAAAGTTTATACATCTACAGATACACTTAACGACGACTCTCGCCAATGAGAAGCGAAAAGGCCATAAAATTTTTCACAAACCGTTTTCACCCAGGCGTATTTACTTGAATTTTCAAGAGTGGGTCCCTAACGCATTGACAAAGCCATCTGCATTCGACGTAAGATGGGGATGTATGACGTTTAAGAAGAAAACTAGAGCTGTTTCGTTAAAACTATATGACTTTTACAAACACAAGTGTGCCAAGGACATAACGTGTTAATTACTTCACCCATATGCTCTCTTCTGCTCCGCAACATGTTACATATAATTTACAATCACATGTAAAATTGGTCTGTCAATATCAGTTAAGCAATTTTTTTTCCTCTTTAACGTATGGTCTTATGTTCTATCAATAAACGGATCGAAGCCATATGTCAAGACAGTCTGTGTCAGTAAGGGCATTGAAACGGAGGTCGACACAGAAAAGGCCGAAGTACTAAATGTATTTTTTTCAAAACTGTTTCACAGAGGGAGTGCCTTCTTTTTATCTTCTCAGGAACATCAGAATCACCGATTTCGATGTAAGTGACGTGGAATAGCAAAGCAACTGAAACCTCTCCAACAGCTGGAAGGCCTCTAGACCTGACGGGATAAGAGTGAGATTCTACGTAGAGTATTCGAAAGAACTTGCCCCTCTTCTAGTAGTAGGGTACCGTAATTATTCGGCGGAGCGAAGTGTTCCTGATGATTGGAAAAAAGCACATGTAATTCCCGATTTCAAGAAGGATCGTCGAACAGACGCAAGAAACCCACAAAACTATTGGTATGTGTCTCTGACGTCGGTATGTTGCAGAATCTCTGAACATGTTTTGCGCTCGCGTATGATGACCTTCCTGGCGACCGAAAATCTCCTCTGTAGGAACCAAGAAGGATTCCGAAAACAACGATAGTGTGAAACCCCGCTCGCTCTGTTCGACCACGAGACTCGGGAAGCAATAGATGCAGGCGCCCAGGTAGGCTCCGTATTCCTTGATTTCCGGAGAGCAGGCGCTGCTGTCTGTGATGCAGCGTCAAGGGTAACTGCAGCCATGGTCTCCGAGCTGATAGTCCATGCTGCTGCAAACGTCGTCGAACTGTTCGTGCAGATGGTTGTTGTCTTGCAAACGTCCCCATCTGTTGACTCAGGGATCGAGACGTGGCTGCACGATCCGTTACAGCCATGCGGCTAAGATGCCTGTCATCTCGACTGCACGACGTTCCGTATTGCCCTCCTGAATCCACCGATTCCATATTCTGCTAACAGTCGTTGGATGTCGACCAACGCGAGCAGCAATGTCGCGATACGAAAAACCGCAATCGCGATAGGCTACAATCCGATCTTTATCAAAGTAGCACATGTGATGGTACGCATTTCTCTTCCTTACATGAGGCATTACAACAACGTTTCAACACGCAACGCCGGTCAACTACTGTTTGTGTATGAGAAATCAGTTGGAAACTTTCCTCATGTCAGCACATTGCAGGTGTCGCCACCATTGCCAACCTTGTGTGAATGCTCTGCAAAGCTAATCATTTGCATGTCACAGCATCTTCTTCCTGTCTGTTCAATTTCGCGTCTGTAGCACGTAATCCTCGTGATGTAGCAATTTTAATGGCCAGTAGTGTTCTTAAACCTAACTAACCTAAGGACATCACACACATCCATGCCCGAGGCAGGATTCGAGTCTGCGACCGTAGCAGTCGCGCGGTTCCGGACTGAAGCGCCTAGAACCACTCGGTCACCACGGCCGGCGCAGATGTGTACCATCGGGTTCAGATCTGGCGAGTTGCGTGGGAGGGGGGCGGAGGGAGCACATCAATTGGAACTCGACACTGTGTTCTTCGAACCATTCCATCATACTCCTGGCCTTGTGACATAGTGCACTGTCTTGCTGAAAAATACCTCTGTCATCGGTAAGCAAGATCGCCAAGAAGAGGTGTACTTGGTCTGCAACCAGTGTACGATACCCCTTGGCCGTCAGGGTGTCTTGCACGAGCACCACTGGACCCATGGATGCCCACGACAATGTTCCCCAGAGCATAATGGAACCGTCACCGGCAGTACAGGTGTCTAGTAAAGGGGCATCCTCCGGTAGCATTACTTTTCTTCAACAGTAGTAGTCCATAGCAGAAGTATTTTTCCAATTTTGGACAGGTCAATATTATCTGAACTGTTTTTCTGAAAAGTTTCATGTAATTTTATACACAATATGTTATATTTCAAGTTAAAATCTATGAAAAGGAATTACTTTATTTTCGTTTTCGATATGCACTAGCTATGAGTGTAGAGTAAAAATGGTGTTTTGAGAGACATTTTAAATGGCAAAATATTTGACTCATTTACAATTTCTATCACTAATTACGCAATCTAGTACTGTTTATTATGTCTATTTCTAGATTCATTTAAAAAATAATAATCTAAACTAATAGAAATTCATTTTCCAGAAAAATTGTAAACCGTTTGGCATATTGTTATTACCGCAGAGAGAGGGAGTAGTAAGCATGCCTCTGATGTGATCGGACATATTTTTGTTTTTTGGACGAACTATGTAATTTCGGCTTTGTTAGTGTGGAAATTCAAAAGACAGTGTGATTAGTAAAATGTGAGACAGTAAGCCATCGTGAAAACAAAAATTCTGCAAAGAAATTCTTAAAAAATTATTTAGATGAATTGAACCACGAGAACCTAAAATGTGAGAAATTCAGCTTCAATAATCGGACCCCTAGATACGAAGAACTGGAGTAAACTGCGCGAGAAAAGATAAGTAATAAGTTTATTGTAAATATTACTCCTCTCGCATCTGCTGAAAAGACTTCACCACCGTGGACAGTAGCAACAAGAAAGGGAGGGGTAGATTGCAAGCTGTTTCCCTGAAAGACGACGGATTGGAGCCCTCCCATAATAAAGAAGGTAACGGGATTTATCAGACCACGCAACGCTTTGCCACTGTGCCAACGTCCCGTGCGGACGGTCACGTGCCCACTTCAGTCGCAGCTGCAGATGTCGTGGTGTTAACACTGGCACATACATGGATGCGGAGTTGCGTCATTAGGGGTGTTCGCTGCACTGCTGGTTCAGACACACTTGTACTCTGACCAGGATTAAAGTGTGATGTAGTTTCTCCACAGTTCGTCGCCTGTCCAGTTTTACCTGTCTGCCCAGACTACGACGTCCGACATCTGTAATTAGGGGTGGCCACCCAACCCCACGACGTCTGGATGTGGTTGCACCTTGGTTTCGCAACGTGTCGGAGACACTCACCACAGTCCTCCTCGAACACCCGACAGGTCGTCGTTCCGAAATGCTCGTGCCGAGCCTCCAGGCTATCACAATCTGCCCTCAGCCAAATTCAGATAGATCGCACGCCTTCCCCATTCTACACACTGATACTACATGTACTGTGCGTGTGTCTGACTAGCAGTCATACCTCGCCAGGTGAATTTTTTATCGCCTGGACGGGTTCATATGAATAGCAGCTCGGTGGTCATAATGTTCTGGCTGATCAGGTTACAAAGGACACAAAAGAACCAGCCAAGAGAGATGCTCTTCTCACTATTTGTAACTATGTCATTACTGTGTTTAAAATTGAATGGCGGTCCATTACATTAAAATGAAAGTTTATGGTTCAAATGGCTCTGAGCACTGTGAGAATTAACTACTGAGGTCATCAGTCCCCTAGACCTTAGAACTACTTGAACCTAACTAACCTAAGGACCACACACACAGCCTTTCCCGAGGCAGGATGCGAACCTGCGACCTTAGCGGTCGTGCGGTTCCAGACTGTAGCGCCTAGAACCGCTCGGCCCCATTTACAGTTTAGGTGGAAGAATGGAGGAGGGGATGTGGCGGGAGGTGAGCGGGACCAGAGAGTATGAAGAGCAAGAGCGATGTGTGCTTTGGGGTCTTGCATGGTTGTTCGTCCATTCAGGAGGAACCTCTCCCAGTAGACATTGTGGGTTTTCTCGACACGAGTCCACCACGCGCATGCAGTACGTTAAGCTTTGTCCATACTTATCGCAGTTGCTGAGAATTGGGTAATTATAAAGAAATTGTGACTTTTACAGAGGATCTTTTATTTTACAGTTTTTGCTGCAGTTTTGAGTGATTGGTTTTAAAGGGCGGTAGGGACTTGAACTTCTACGACTGCAGCTAGGGAACTGGATTTAGTGAAAGCTTGTCTTTATGCACTCAATGAAACTTGAGTTTCTCCCGCCGTACAAAATGTTCAGACAACTTACCGAAATGGAGCAGGGTGACGTCTTCGACATCCGTCGATGTTTCGACAGGTGTACACTACGTCATTTTTAAGACAGAAGTGCCTAAAACATTACCCAAAAATGTGCTAAGCGCATTCTCCGAAAATTATTTCGAGCAGTTAGTTCATGCGCCCACTCGAATAGTAAACGGCTGTGAAAACACACTTGACCTCTTAGCAACAAATAGTCCTGAGCCAACAACGAGCATCGAAACGGATACAGGGCTTAATGAACACAGGGTTGTCGTAGCGAGACTGAATATCCTAACTCCCAAATCCTCCGAAAAGAAACGAAAAATGTAGCTATTCAAAAAAGTAATCAAAAATTCGCTTGACCCATTCCTTACGATAATCTCCACTCCTTCCAGATTGACAATGTAAGTGTAGACCAAATGTGGCGTGAATTCAACGAAATAGTATCGACAGACATTGAGAGATTTATACCAAACCAATTAACAAACGACTGAACTGATCCGCCTTGGTACACAAAACGGCCCATACCACTGTTGCAGAAACAACGGAGAAAGCATTCGACATTCAGACGAACGCAAAATACCCAGGATTGGGGGTCCTTTATAGCTCGAAATAGTGCGAATATCAATGGGAGAAGCTTACAATAATTTCCATAACGAAACTTGGTCTCTAAATATGGCAGAAAATTCAAAGTACGCTAGCGGCGAGACACAATCAATGCCTTCTTTAGGCGATGACAATGGAAATACTATCGATGACACCACTGTTAAAGCAGAGTTACTAAACACAGCCTTCCATAATTCATTCACCAAAGAAGACGAAGTAAATATTCCAGAATTCGAATCACGAATTGCTGCCAACATGAGCAAAAAAATGGTTCAAATGGCTCTGAGCACTACGGGACTCAAGTTCTGTGGTCATTAGTCCCCTTGAACTTAGAACTAGTTAAACCTAACTAACCTAAGGACATCACACACATCCATGCCCGAGGCAGGATTCGAACCTGCGACCGTAGCAGTCTCGCGGTTCCAGACTGCAGCGCCTAGAACCGCACGGCCACTTCGGCCGGCCCCAACATGAGCAACTTAGAAGTAGACAGTGAAGCAATTTAAATCATTTAATATAAACAAGTCTTTCGGTCCAGTTTGTATACCAATTAGGATCCTTTTTGATTGGTTCAAATGGCTCTGAGCACTATGGGACTTAACATCGATGGTCATCAGTCCCCTAGAACTTAGAACTACTTAAACCTAACTAACCTAAGGACATCAGACAACACCCAGCCATCACGAGGCAGAGAAAATCCCTGACCCCGCCGGGAATTGAACCCGGGAACCCAGGCGTGGGAAGCGAGAACGCTACCGCACGACCACGAGATGCGGGCAATCCTTTTAGATTATACTGATTGAATAGCGTAGTACTTAACAATCATTTACAACCGCTCGCTCAACGAAAGATCCGTACCCAAAGACTGAAAACCTGCATAGGTTATTCCAACATTCAAGAAAGGTAGCAGGCGTAATCCACTAAAGTACAGGCCGATGTCATTAACGTCGATATCTTGTTCGAACATTATGAAGTACGTCGAAGAGAATTATCTATTTACACATAGTCAACACGGATTTAGGAAACATCGTTCTTGTGAAAGAAAACTAGCTTGTTCAAATGTATGTGAAATCTTATGGGACTTAACTGCTAAGGTCATCAGTCCCTAAGCTTACACGCTACGTAACCTAAATTATCCTAAGGACAAACACACACACCCATGCCAGAGGGAGGACTCGAACCTCCGCCGGGACCAGCCGCACAGTCCATGACTGCAGTGGCTAAGACCGCTCGGCTAATCCCGCGCGGCAAAACCAAACTAGCTCTTCACCCACAAGGAGCGTCGAGTGCTGTAGAAAAGAGATTTCAAATTGATTCCGTATTTCTAGATTACCGGAAAGCTTTTGATTGGTGGCTTTGTCATATGAATCCAGTGCCTGGCGTAATGGTGTACGTGCTCGTGGATACACTACACGATTACCTCTAATTCGCAAGGCTCATTATTTTAACAATAGGAGTTACATTTCTGATATCCTGTGGTAGGTAGTTCTGTAGTACTTTCGAGGTCTCCATGGCGCTATTTTCATCAAGATTACGCAAGAACGTATTTTGTACTGACCTCCTTCGATAAAGAGGGTGTTCAGCTATTGCCCTCACTTGCACGTTCTCCAGATCTGTCACTCACTGACAACATCTGGTCATGGGTTGGGGAGAGATTAGCACGACTTTACCCGATAGCCGTCACAACTTATGAACTCTGGTATACAGTTGAAGCAGCATGTAGTGGCTACCTCTCATCTGTCACTCTAGCTCAGTTCGCCTCGACACCCAAATCTGTTAAATTCGCTGTTGCTGTCAGGCGGCATCTATGTTACCAAATTTCGCACGCTGTATCCCCCATATTAGCTACAAATTTTACCATGTTTTCTTCCTACAATACTGCACGTGCACAATAATTAAAATTTCGTTATTTGGTGTTCTTTCTGTCGTTCTAGATCTACATCTGCGTGACTGCTGGTGAAGTGCCTGGCAGATGTATAATCGAACCACCTTCAGACTACTTCTCTACCTTCCCATTCTCGTTTAGCGCGTCGTAAAAATGAACAGATAAATCTTTTTGGTACGAGCTCTGATTCCTCTTATTTTATTACGATGATGGTTTCATCCTACGTACAGTGGTGACATTAAAATATTTTCGAATTTAGAGGAATTGCAACTTCGTGAAAAAATGCCGCCGCAACGAGAAAAGCTACTGTTGTGTACGACTTCGTACACAACAGCAACGAGAGGTGGGCTACAGACTGATGCGGCAACTGGCATCATAGCCGAACTGGACAGGAGCAGAAACGATTAGCGAACAAGGTAGCACTTAAAACATAAAATTTCCTTAACCTGTATTGCTCCAAGCGTATGGCCGACCACTGTGGCCGAGCGGTTCTAGGCGCTTCAGTCTGGAACCGCGCGACTGCTACGGTCGCAGGTTCGAATCCTGCCTCGGGCATGGATGTGTGTGATGTCCTTAGGTTAGTTAGGTTTAAGTAGTTCTAAGTTCTAGGGGACTGATGTCCTTAGACGTTAAGTCCTATAGTGCTCAGAGCCATCTGAACCATTCCAAGCGTATGCAGAGTCATTATAAACAATGCAGAAAGGAATAGAGTCCAGCTGTCACAATGTCTACAAGGATGAGACCCTCTGAACTAAAGCACGGACATTGGTGTAGGAGCCACGAGTAGGTGATGCCTGGACAGAGTCACGTTGTGGAGAGGCTTCCAGTGGGAGTGGGCTGTGTGGCTGTCGCCGGTCGTCCTACGTTGCGGCGCCAGAGGGCTATCGTAGCCCAGTCACTATTGAGAGCATGTATAGGGAGAGAGTGGGCAACCGGACAATACGGCGGCCATTTTTCTGCCAAACTGCGGGCGGAACTTTTGAATGGCCAGTGGTGGCGTAGTGGAGTACACACTTACCGAATCAAAAGCACAAGACAATATGGAGAAATCATTCGTTAAATGCCTTTCTTTACAGCTATAATATACTCAAGTAGCCTACTACGTACAGCACAGGAGAATTTGATACAGTGGCTGTAAAAATTACTCGTTACTTGCATTTATCTCCTTTAAAGTTCGTTTACTAGACATATTGCAATGAAAGTAACGTAAATACAAAAAATTTGTATATAGCATTTGTTTTGTATCGGAAGTGAATAACGCTACAGATTTAACGTACCTGTATTACGTCAGATGAATGAAAGTCTTAAGCAGTTGTTTACTTGTCACATGCAAAAAGTGTGAGACGTATTAGCACTTCTTGTCACGTCTTCGAAGTTTTTGCATGTCACAAGTAAACAACTGCTTATGACTTTCTTTCATATATACTGAATACCTCCCGTAGATAACAAACGAAAAAGATTACAAAAATCAGGTAATGTTAAATGTAGGCTACTGTAATAACGACCAAATATAACAGGAAAACTACCGTATCCCTTCTACCCCACAGTAAGTAGGCCTATTAAAAACTGTCTTCAAGGGTACCTACAATTATTTACTACGAATAATGTTTCAGGAACCACGGCAACTGCGGAAAACGTGCTTACAACTTGCCTGCGTCAACAGTCAGGCAATAGTACCGAAACCAAAATAATGCCTAACATGCGAAATCCACCTTCGCCTCTATTGGAACAACCAAATGCAGCACAAGCTGGCATCGTTTACGAACGTCTGCAGAACGAATTACAGATGTCAAAAACAATACTGTACAATTCAAATGGTTCAAATGGCTCTGAGCACTATGGGACGTAACATCTATGGTCATCAGTCCCCTAGAACTTAGAACTACTTAAACCTAACTAACCTATGGACATCACTCAACACCCAGCCATCACGAGGCAGAGAAAATCCCTGACCCCTCCGGGAATCGAACTCGGGAACCCGGGCGTGGGAAGCGAGAACGCTACTGTACAATTATTAACGTGTTTACTTCAAACATGTGGGCCTACCGACTTCATCACAAAACGCTTCATTATTTCAACTCGTATTTAAGATCGCAAACGCTAATTACGTGCTAAAAACGTTATACAACTAAATCGAACACGCATAACAAGTCTCTCAATAATTCAAATACCTTTTAATCGTTTCCAAAAGTCCTCTGGACTTCAATTCAACTCAAAAGCACGGCGAACATAGGAAGCGCGAGAGACGTTTGGCAGAAAAATGGCGCCAAAGCTAATCAACCAATCAGGGCAACTTCATCTATTGCGACTCTCTCTGTACACAGGCTCTCTAAGTCACTGGAGGCATGGCTCAGCGCGCGTGCAACTTTGCGTCGTCCGGATCCCGCACGACCGCTGCTCGCGTTAGACGAAAACTTGGAATTCCATTGCTAACTCTGACACGTGTGGGATGGTATCGATACGTGACACCACAGCCATTTTTTTCCGTGATCACCATCCCAACTCGCTTATCATCTCTGTCACACTCTTTCCCCAATAATAATACAAAGCGAGCTGTTCTCTAGAATTTTTTGATGTCCTTTGTCAATTCCATTTGATAAGGATCTTATACTGCACAACAATAATATAGCAGAGGACAGACAACATTAGTATAGGAGTACGATATGCATGCATGCATCTCCAAAGGAAAAGGCTTGCGGCGACCACAGCCGTTACGAAACACGTCAAATGAATTCTCACTTGCGAATGCATGTCCAAAGGAACTTTGCATCGTAATCAGAGTAACACAGGCACTCCATAACGTATGTATCTGCCATTACCGGGCAAGCGAATTTCAGGTACAACGTCTGACCTGTACGGTAATATACATAATGGATTGGTTGGTTGGTTGGTTTGGGGAAGGAGACCAGACAGCGTGGTCATCGGTCCCATCGGATTAGGGAAGGATGGGGAAGGAAGTCGGCCGTGCCCTTTCAGAGGAACCATCCCGGCATTTGCCTGGAGTGATTTAGGGAAATCACGGAAAACCTAAATCAGGATGGCCGGACGCGGGATTGAACCGTCGGCCTCCCGAATGCGAGTCCAGTGTCTAACCACTGCGCCACCCCGCCCGGTACATAATGGATGTATGAGTACAAGTCGTAGATGCATCGTTTACGACGTATAGAAGTTTCGGTCTGGTCGTGACTCGTGCACTGATAGCCAAATGGTAAGCGGGAAATCCGGGTTCGAGTCTCAGTCCGGCAAAAACTTTTATTGTCGTCATTCTACAGTTGATGGTAGTCCTTACACGCAATTGTGAAATCATTTGATGTGGTTACTATACGCCTGCTGCATTTTCTAAATGTTGTGTCAGTCACATGCAGTCTTCGGCTTGCCTTTCCACAACACTATATAAGTTACCATTCCAATTTGAGTTGTTTGTAAGTGTAATTGCCTAGTATTTAGCTGGACTGACTGCCTGTAGATGTGCTTTATTTATCCTGCAACCGAAATTTAATGGATTTCTCTTAGAACTCACGGGAATGACCTGTCACTTTTCCATTTTTAGAGTCAACTGCCACTTTCCACACCGTACAGATATCGCGTGGAAACCATTTTGCAATTAGTTTTGATCTTCTGATGGCTCTACTAGACGGTACTACACAGCATCATCTGCAAACAATCTAAGAAGGCTGCTCATATTGTCTCCTAAATTGTTTATGTAGATTAGGAACAGTAGAGGGCCTATAACACTACCTTCGAGAACGCCAGGTAACACTTCTGTTTTACTGGATGACTTTCCGTTAATTACTACTAACTGTGACCTTTCTGTCAGGAAATCACGAATCCAGTCGCACAACTGAGGTGATATTCCATAGGCACACAGTTTGATTAGAAGTCTCTTGTGAGAAACGGTATTACAAGCCTTCTGGAAATCTAGAAATGTAGAATCAGTTTGAGGTATCCTGACGGTAGCTCTCATTATTTCGTGTGAATAAAGAGCTAGTTGTGTTTCACAAGAACGTTATTTTCTGAGTGAGTGCCGACTATATGTCAATAGACCGTTTACTTCGAGGTAATTCGTAATGTTTGGTCTAGTATGTGTTCCAGGGTTCTACTGCAAATAGACGACATTGATTAGGTCTGTAGTTCATCGTATTACTCCTCTTTCCTTTCCTCAATAATGGTGTGACCATTGGAACTTTCCAGTATTAGGGTACGGGTGTTTCATCGAGCGAGAGGTTGTATATGATTGCTAAGTATGGAACAATTGTTCCAAGAAACACCTAATACCAAGTGGACATAGAAATTGGACCAGAAGACTTGCTTTTGTGAAGAGTTTTAGCCCGCTGCGCTACGGAAATAATATCTGCTTCTAAGTTACTCATATTGTTAGTTGTTCTTGATTCATATTGTAGCACTTTTACTTCGTCTTCTTTGGCGAAGGAATTTCTGAAAACTGTGTTCAGTAAGTCCACTTTCCTAGCACTGTCATCGGTAACATTACCATTGGTATCGGGAAGTGAAGGTGTAGATTGTGACTTGCTACTGGTGTATTTTACATACGAACAGAATCTCTTTGGATTTTCTATCAGATTTCGAGACAGAGTTTCGTTGTGCAAACTATCAAAAGCATGTGGCTTTGAAATCCGCGTTAGGTTTTGATCTCCAGTAAAAATAATTTAATGGTGAACAGTGTATTAAAATGCAGCAATAATTGTATTTTCGGTTTAGGAAATCACGTACCGAATATTTTGAAGTGGACGAACGACGAAGGAGGAAGGACTCACAGAAATCTCGAATCCGTAGCTACGCAAGAACGAAAATATACAGTTGTTATTTCGTTTAACTCCCTTCTTTATTTATTTATTTATTTCTCGTGCACACACAATATTAAGCTTGCACGCCATTCATATTCTGACGAAAATATACGCAGCTTGTGGCAGCGCCAATATATTGCGTTCTTAAAGAGAATTCTGCCTTCTTATTGCGCTACGCAGTGACAGGCAAAGAATTTTCAACTCAGCATATGTATCCGGCGAGATGGGAAAAGGGAGAAAGAGAAAATGGTATTTGTAGGGGAAGGAAAGAATATCGGAGAAGGGGGCAGGGGAGGAGCGGGGCCGGTGAACCCTGAACTTTTGTGTTGTGCCCGCCGCCGGTAGGCTGCGCTGGAGTACCACCGAGATAGCCCCCTGTAATATTCCAGGCGCCTCCCCCTTCCCCTCCCCTCCCGAGCCAATACTCAGGCTGCATCCTTGCCTGGAAATTACCGTCCACCTAATGACCCGCTGATGCTATCGCGGAATAACTCACCGCTCTTTGTTTTCGATTTACTTTATTTGTCTGTTTCCGTTAATCTTCACTCCCTCGGTATATATTTATTTAATAGCGGGGCCATTTCGTATCGAGATTACATTTAAATGTAACTTATTTTCTCTCGGTACTTATCCGGACGTTTCGGTGTACACCGGCTCCCCTGCCATTAACTTTGATGCTCTGCTCGTGAGTTTCCCGTACAAACGAAAACACGCGGTTTTGCACGTCAAGATGAGTTGCAATATTACGGTTTATTATCCGGGATTATTTTCTGTGCGATGTGCCCCTTCGTGTCGATATTTTACATTACAGTACAAGTATCTCGGACGTCTTCGACAAGCGTGACGAGGCAGTAAAAGAAGTTGACTAGTAAAGGAACCCTTGCACGCTAGATTACAGTTCCGCAGAATATTAGACAGACATGGAGTGTTGATGAAAGATTAAACCTCTGTTTACAAGTGGTTGATCCCATACACAAAGTCTGTGCTTAAATCATTTACACAACTAGATTCCTCTTCGAAAACTGACAGGCTTTACTTTTTCCTAACATAGAGGTATGCAACTCTGGACAACGTTATTCGTAATCTTGTAACTGGTGTGATATCTTGAAACCGACGTGCCATATGTAACGAAATCAGGCCCCCGTGATTTGTAGCAAACATTAGAAATGAACGCAAAAGGAAGACAAAGTTAAATAAGCACTAACAGCAAAAGTAGGCTAGTAGTCATTGCTCTAAGAGTTAACTGTAGAGCACTTTTAAGCGAAGGATAAGCAAAATATAAATTAAAAAAGATAATAGTTATAAAACCGCTTATAGTTTACGTAACTCACAACCGTTACACTTGAAATAACTGCTTGTATTAACTAAAAAGTCAACAAGTTCATTCATCGCATCAGAAATGTTGATACATTATGACAAATAACATAATGCAAATAAAACTGTTACTACCGAGTATTGTCAACTTTAAATAGTCCGCAACGTCTGAACTTCCCATCAGCGAGCCGGGCGGGGTAGCCGCGCGGTCTATGGGGCGTCTTGTCACGGTTCGCGCGACTACCCTCCGTCGGAGGTTCGAGCCCTCCTTCGGGTATGGTTGATTGTGTTGTCGTTGACGTAAGTTACTTTAAGTTAGATTAAGTGGTGTGTAAGCTTAGGGACCGATGAACTCAGCAGTTTGGTCTCATAATATCTTACCAAAAATTTCCAAGTTTCCCATCACTGACAAATAATCTGTTGCACCAAAAATGGCTAAGCTTGCTAAACTAATAGCGGACATTGCAGATAGCAAACAATTTTAAAAAAGTTACGGCTTCATGTTGCCGTAATTTTGAAACACACATACGAGATGTGATCACAAAATAATGGACGTTTTTGGTTTTCTTAAAGAATATTTATTTAATTATCAACGTCAACTTTGTACCCTTCAAAGTAATTCCTCTCAGATATAACATACTTGTGCCTGCCCTTTTTCCAATCTTGGAAGCACTTCTGCAACTCACTTTTCGTTATGGTGTTCAACTCTTTCAGAAATTCTGTTTTTACCTCGTCAGTGGTGCAAGAACGACTTTCGTTTATGGTTCTCTTCAGCATCGAAAATAGATAAAAGACGTAGGGGGCCATGCTCGGCGAATATGGTGACTGTAGCAACATAACGGTTCCGTTCTTTGCCAAAAAATCACGAGCAAGCGTTCAGGTGTGAGCGGGAGCATTATCGTGATGCAATTTCGACGAGTTGTTTTGCCACAATTCTGGTCGTTTCCTTCGGATTGGTTCACGCAAACGTCGCATAACCTCTAGTTAGAATTTCTTATTGACCATACGACCATAATGCAGCAATTCATGCTGCGCTATCTCACTGTAATAGAAGAAAACAGTGAGAAGAATCTTCGCATCTGATCGAACTTGTCGAACCTTTTTCAGTCTTGGCTCTTCGCAGTTTTCATTCGAACGATTGGACATTGGTTTAGACGTCATTCCCGTACACCCGTGTTTCGTCACCTGTTATAAACTTCTTCAGAAGTTCCTCAGCGATGTGTAGGCGACGTCGTTTTTGGCTGAAATTCAACAGTTTCGGAATAAACTTTGCTGATACTCGTTTCATTCCCAGAACATCCGAAAAAAATGCTTGGCATGAGCCAAAGGATATGTCGACATTATCAGCAACATCTCTGATTGTGATTCGGCGATTTTCCAGAACCATTTCCACACTGTAATTGATGTGCTAGGGCGTCCAAGGCGGTTTTAGTCTTCAACGTCTGCATGATCCTCTTTGAAACATTTATACTACGCGTAAACTCTTTTCTTTCTGATAGTAGATTCGCAGAAAACCACAGCAGTATTTCGAATGCTGTGCTGCACTTTATTCCACTTTTCAAGCAGATTATTTGAGCCCCTTTTTCGAAAGTAAGATTTCGCCGACCATCGAAAGCACGTTGAACCTTTTCGACTGTCAACATTAAACTAAATATTCAAAACAGCTGAAAATGAAAACAACATCAGGAACATGTTTACTAATAAGATAAAAAAATTTGAAAGTTGAATGAATGAAGCCTGCAAAATTAAAAAATTCCCTTTACTTTTTGATCATATCTCCTGCACAAGAGCATTTAAAAAAATACATATGTAGACTGTAGTAGTCAAAAATTAATTAAAAACGAAAAGGTACATAGCTCTTTATGGTTCGAGAATTTACGAGAGTTTGATATTCGAGAAAGAAAATTTTTCTGCGTGAAAACAAATCGTTGTATGCATATAGTGTAAGAGGTGAGGTATGCGCTACATGCGCTGCCTGCAATAGGCAAGGCATAGGAGAGTCTCTGACCAGAGAGCAGTATGTAGTTAGTTGTTGCTTGTCACTAGTCTGCGCTTGTCTGCGCGTGTCGACAGTAGTCTTGAGTAGTCTGCGTGAGTCGGCGGTAGTCGGCGCGTGTCGGGTGTCTGCTCTGCTCGGGACTCTGGTCAGGACTCTGGAGGATGAGTATTGTTGTAGAAGGTAAAGAAGCAGCCTTGCTTTTGGCAAGATCAATGTGTAGAAGTACATATTAAATTATAACATAATAAAACAACTATTTCCAGTAACAACCTCAGTAGTTGTACAAGAAAAATTAATTTTCGCACCAACAAAAGTTGTTGGGCCTGTAAGTAGTTCTTCTTGTGCTACATTATTTGGAGTCACAGTAAAAGTGTCCACAGTTTTGTAGACAGGCATTCTTGATCTTCTTGTATATCTCCTCCTCCTGTACGGCATGGCTGTGTGCTGCGTGCGGCTGCCTCGAGTGAAATGAGCGTGCTGCTGCCTGCATAGCGGATGTAAGTCACTGATAAGCTGGGCGCGGCAGGAAGTAAGCCTGTTCAGTAGCGCAATGGCGGCCCGGAAATGCCTTTTTCCACGGAGCGCGCTTAGTTAAAACTATAGCGCGCTCCGTCGGCCCTCTAGCAGCAGCCAGGCGAACCTCGTTCAAGGTCACCCGCCTTACGTAGCTGCAGCGGCTATATGAATACAGCCATGCATTACCCACCCACCTCCCCAGGGGTCAGAACCCATGCAACCCACAAATAATTATAATCAATAATCAATTAATTAATAGATCTTTAAAAAAAACTCACGGGATAGATAAGGATGCTTCGCAACTTTAAACTGAAAAATAGAATAAAACAGAACTAAGACCACCCAACAGTGAGCCAGAGTGAATCCCAGAGTACACCAGAGAGCTTCCCACAGTCCACCAGAGAGCATGTATATTAATTGTCATTTAATTTCTTTCAAAAAATGCCCCAATAATAATTTTTATAATATATAGTAATTTTTTTTAAAAAAAGAATTTCATTCCAATTTAAAGATTTTATCGAATGAATAATTAATTCCTTTCACGAATCACAAAGCATGGGCCAGCATTGCACGGAGCTGTGCCGAAAATTTTTATGTAAGAGCAGATATATTTGCTGTTTTTATTGAGGTACGAATTTTTTTTGTTTTTTTATTCAGGATACAGGGCCGAGGGGCAGCGCTGCTGTCGTCATAAAATTTACCAGGTTACTAAATTTTTTTTATTATTTTGGAGTTTAGGAATTTCTCTGTTTCGAACTTAACATTAAATGAGAAAAGAACTTTGTGGGAACATTAAGTATGAATGCATTTCTGCACACAGATTATAAATGGGAGCCAATTTTGTTCAGAGGTTACAATATAAAAAAAAATTCATTTAAACATTAATATTTTTTGTGGGGAGGTTACACTTGGTTCATATTTTTAAATATAAATATTTTTGTGCGGAGGCTACACTTGGCGACATCCGGCCAGGATCGTATTTCTTTGTGAATCTTCTGAGAAGTAGTCATATATCTGCTCTTATTTATTTAAATGAAGTTTGCATCTGGCGCAACGCATTTACTAATTTGTCACTCTTTCTTTCACAGATCATCGGCAATTTGTTACTCTTTGTTGTAATTGTGTTTGTTGTATTTTGCATTGCCTTTCTTTCATTTGTGCTTAATTCTGATTTGTGAAAAATGCCGCGATGTACAGTGAGTGAAATAGCCGACTCGAATAATTTGACCGATAATACTTGCGACACTCAGTGTCTTAATGACAGTCATCCATTTACAGACAATCAGTGCGTACTGATCACTAGTAATGATTTCAATGCTAATAATGAGCAAACAAACTCAGTTGTGTCCTCTGTTAATTTAAAGACAACTGATGACGCAGGACGTTCTGTTACAATGAACGCTGCCCAGCTTGACGCACCCGGTTTGCAAAATTTACGTAATGAACAGACAAATTTTTCTAACGAAAATGAACAGTGTACTCAAAATACGACAGATTTATATGATTCTGAGGTAGCGACTAACAGTGCACATCCGTTTGGCAAACATTTTCAAGAATTACAGAATTACCAAATGGTTACAGAAAACGTGACAAATGCACATACACCATCACACAGCACAGAGAATGCAGCAGCTAATTTTGGCTTGGATCAAATTATGGCAGTATTGCTAAACAAACAACAACTTAATGAAAATAATGAAAATCTCAAACAACAACTTAATGAAAAACTAGACAACAATTGCAAACAGCTGAATGAAAAGTTAGACAACAATTCCAGACAGCTTAGTGAACAGATTACAGCCGTTGCCGCGCAATGTCATGATACTAAAGAACAGTTACGTGAGGAAATGAAGGCTTGTGCTAGAAACAGTAGTGAAGAAATTAGATCTGTGGCACAAGAATTAAATAATAGACATGCAGATACAACTAAATTACTTAGAGACGAAATTAGTGCAGTCGGTAAACAATGCTCTGAAAACGCAACACAGTTACGCGACGAGTTTAAATTAATATCAGCAGAACTTTCGCGCACACTGGATGCAAAAGTAGACGCGAAATTTGACCAACAGAACAGTCAAATTGATGAACGTTATAATCATCACCTACAAAACAGTGAAACTCGTTTCCGTAAATTTATACAGGAACAGAATAAAGTAAAGAGACAAGTCATGGAAACAATTACCGCACAGAGACAGGAAGATAAACGTAAATTGTTTACGAAAGCAAAAACATACGTAGACAAAAATATTGCTACAGTATCGGACGAAATTAATACTATCAAACAGTTGAACACCGAATTGTGTGATGAAATTTCCGATCTTAAAACAAAAACAGACACACAAACAGTGGACTTTCAGACAGTGACCGACAGACTTGAACAATTAGAACTGATTCAGGATCCCGATATCATCAAAGCTGACGTTAAAAAATTGAACGAAACCACACGTAAAATATAAAAACAAATTAATGCTTGTGACACTAGAAACGATGAACAGGTAAAAATACTGACTGAAAAATACGATGAATTGGCCAGTCGTATTGATGTTATCGAAAGTAATAATGACAGCAAAACAGACGATACTTCACCGATTTCGTTTAATCAAATACCTGAATTCCAAAATTTACAGCAGACGATCAGTGAGAGAAACTCGTCCAAAAATACATTACGTAGTAAATTGTCAACTTTACAGCAAGAAGGCCGGCCGAAGTGGCCGTGCGGTTAAAGGCGCTGCAGTCTGGAACCGCAAGACCGCTACGGTCGCAGGTTCGAATCCTGCCTCGGGCATGGATGTTTGTGATGTCCTTAGGTTAGTTCGGTTTAACTAGTTCTAAGTTCTAGGGGACTAATGACCTCAGCAGTTGAGTCCCATAGTGCTCAGAGCCATTTGAACCATTTTTACAGCAAGAAGTGACAGAGATGAAAAATGTTTCAGTCAATAACACGTCACAGCATACGGCACATTCCGAACATTTCTCACACTCACACAGCCAGTATAATTTGGGTAATTTACAGAGAGTACGTGACTTAGATTCCGAACAATCACAGACGAATAGATTCTCATACAATCCTGAACCTGTTCAGACGTACAGGGACGATAATTTTGATTACAAACATTTTCTATCAGTGAGAAAATTTAAAATATTTAAAAATGACAGAACACAGATTCACCCCTTGGATTGGATACAACAATTTAGCTTTGCTTTTACACCGAATTGGCCTGTAACGTACAAACTTGAATTTATTTGCAGTTTTTTGGAAGGCGAACCGGCAACTCGTATGAGACCGATCGCGAGACAATGCTACTCGGTAGAAGCATTTCAGAATGCTTTTCTGTCTGTGTCGAAGACGACACAGCGCAGAATCAAGGATCAATTAATTAGTTTACCAAATTATGAGAACTCAAATTTTTCCACTGTCACTCAATTTTTTGAACACATGGTCCAACAAAACCAGTACTTAAGTGAACCATACAGTGAATCTGCACTTATTCAATTATGTATTTCTAAATTACCACGATCATTAAGAGTGTCACTTTTAACGGGTCAGCAGAAAGAAAATATTTCGGCATTCAGAGATCTGTTACAGCTTTTGGAAGTGCAGCAATCAGATTATTCCTTTATAAACAAAAATTTTTCATATAATAACCAAGGTCAACAAACATACAGCAATTACGATCAGCCACGCAATTTCAATAGCAAAGCTAATAGACGCTTCAGGAACGACAACCACCAGAACTTTAATAACAGACAAAATTTTAATTATCAGTATCGTCAAAATTATCAGCAACAGGAACCACATTTTGGTAACAATAGAGGTTTTCCTCCGCAACAGCAACAAAACCAACCGATTAGCATTCCTAACCAACAATGTAATGCACAAGGTCAACCAAGCTTTAATATTTCGCCGTCTACACGTATGGCGTCAGCTCCAACAAATAGTAACGCACAGCAACAGGGGAATCAGTACGTACAAAAAGCACACTATTTCAATTCCTATCGCAATGCACCGTATAGAAATGACTATCATGACAGACGTAAAAATAATGAGCACAATTTGCAGCGTACATTTAATAACAGTCGGTCTTACCAACAGCAGAATCATCCGCAACAACATATTATCATGAATGAACCAGGCAGTAGATATCATCCCGAACGTAAAACGTCAGGAAGAAATAATAGAACAGTACAGACAGTTGAAATGCCACAGCATCCTCCCGAAAATAATAGCACATCAGATAGAATTTGACTAAATACAGTACAGGTTGCATCTTCCAGTAACGTAAACAATACTTTTGACACAAAGAATATTATTCACGAAAATGTTATTACTTTTGAAGACATCCGAGACACTCTTTTGCAGGAAAGAGCAGTTGTTCAAAAAACCATTTCACACCCTGTCATCGAAGTAAAAATTGGATCATCGAAATTTTCAGCAGTAATCGATTCTGGATCTCCTATGTCAGTCATAAATCAGGAAACTTTCAACGGATGTAACAAAGAGAATAGCTATCCTACGTTACCATTAGGCAAAACGAAAGTAAAAGGAGCAGTATTTGGTAAGGGAGTAGATGTTAAATTACAGACACATTTATTATTTTGTATTGCAGGTTATACATTTCACTCAAATTTTTGGATTGTTCCCTTATTGACGACAGACGTTATTTTAGGTACGAATCTTCTGGTACAACACGACGCAATTAGTGACTTTCAAAACTCCTATTTAATGTTAAAGGACGAAAATGTACAACTGGCTTTAGAATTTCAGCACTCTTTATCTGCAGAAGAACAAGCAATTAATCGTACAGAGGTCATTTCCGCATCACGTAACATAGACTGTAATTCCACATTGTTCACAGATACGTACGTACACAACTATAATACTCCAGACGAAGCCGACTATGACGTTATACAGATTATTTCTGATAAAGTTAAACAGAGCGGTGCAAATACAGACGACGAACGCACAGAACTACGCAAAATTCTTTTACAGCAAGCTTCAGTTTTTGACAACGTTCCTGGTACTATGTCCGGTTTTATGTATGAATTTCAAGTTAAACAGCACGACACATTTAAAGCCAAACATTATCCCATTCCGTATATTCACAGAGAACAAGTTAAGAAAGAATTGCAAGCTATGCTTGACCAAGGAATTATTGAACCGGCAGTTAGTCCGTACATAAATCCACTCCATATTGTTAAGAAAAAGGATGGTTCACTTCGCCTCGTACTTGATTCGCGTCACATCAATGACATTATTATTAATGAAACAGATCGCCCTCAAACACTAGAAGAACTTCTACAGAAATTTCATGGTACTGCTATTTATTCCACATTAGATTTGAAATCGGGATTTTGGCAAATTCAACTCCATCCGGACTGCAGAAAGTACACGGCTTTTCTTTGTTTTGGTGACTGTTATCAATCTTGTAAATTACCGTTCGGCTTAACTATTTCTTCAGCAGCATTTATTCGCGGTTTGAATACTATACTTCCGACAGAACTTAAAGACAGAATCACAACGTATGTAGACGACATTCTTATTGCAGAAGCTGAACACAATCTGATTCTTGAACAACTGTTACGAACTTTTCGTGCACAAGGACTCACAGTTAATCTGAGTAAATCGCACTTTGGCAAAACTTCTATAAAATTTCTTGGACATGTAATTTCAGCAGAAGGCATTGCGCCTGACCCGGAAAAACTTCAAGCTTTACGTGACATTACTGTTCCTACGACGAAGAAACAACTACGTAGCTTTTTGGGTTTAATTAACTTTTTTCGTAAATTTATTCATTACTCTGCTTTAGACACCCCTAGATTATGTCAATTGACAGGTAAAAACACTATTTGGTCCTGGGATAAGCAAGCACATTCTGAATTTGTGAACCTGAAACAAGGTTTGTTGAATGCACCACTTTTATCGCACCCAGATCTTACTAGAAATTTTTCCATTGCCACCGACAGTTCTAACACCGCTTTAGGCGTACACATTTTTCAGGAAATTGAAGAAGATGGCACTACAGTAATTAAAAACATAGCCTTTGCGAGTCGCATTCTGTCACCTGCTGAACGAAATTATTCTGTTACAGAACTTGAAACATTATGGGTTGTATGGGCATTTACGAGATTTCGGTATTTTCTTTATGGAAGACACACTACCGTTTACACAAATCATAGAGCGGTACAGTTTTTACTTTCGGCTAAATTTACACACGACAGATTAAGCAGATGGAAACTTTATATACAGGAATTTAATTTTACAATTGTTCACATTCCCGGTACACAAAATATTGTAGCAGACGCACTGTCCCGTTCTCTCAGCAACAATCAGCAAGACATCGCAACCAACTTCTGCAAAGCAAATTTCAGCGTCATGTACATTCAACAAGTTGCATTTGAGAATTTCATTTCGTCGTCACTAGAAGACATAGCACAAGAGCAGAGTAAAGACAACGTATGGAAAGAAATTAAACACCTTTGGCAAGATAGGAATAATGCTACCATCAGAAACCATTACACTGTACGCAATAATATTCTGTTTCGCCGCTCTCACCCTGACAGCAACAATTGGTTATTATGCATTCCTGACGAACTTGTTAACAAATTAATCTGGTATACTCATTTAAGTTACGCACATTACGGAGCCAGAAAATGTTTTCTTATACTGAGACAGAACTGTTATTTTACCAACATGGAGAAACCATTCGACGAGTTTTAGCGGCATGTAAAATCTGCCAGAAAGCTAAGTCAGATACGACTTCACATATTCCTCCATTACATCCCATTGTACCTGTTAAATTGAAACACATGGCCGCTGTAGACATTTTTGGTCCGATTCCCAGAAGTAATAGAGGTTTTTGCTACATCTTTGTCGCTGTTGAACTCATTTCAAAATTTGTTACCTTCACTCCGTTACGCAAAGCTACTGCTAAAACTGTTTCGAAAGCATTTGTAAAACATTTTCTATTTCATGTAGGACATGTGTTGAAAGTAATTTCAGACAATGGATCACAGTTTCGATCTGCTATATGGACACGTATGTTACGAGCTAGAAACATTTCTCCGATCTATATATCCAGGTACCATGCTTCTTCGAACCCTTGTGAACGATTAATGAAAGAAATTGGTAAACTGTGTAGAATATACTGCCATAAAAAACATATTGATTGGGACACACACATACTCTCATTCCAGGATGAAACTAATTCCATACCAAATGAATCTACTATGCTATCTCCGTCTGCTATACTGAAAAATGTTGAACCACCTAACAAAATTAAAGAATTAGTAACCTTTCCTACATTTCGTCGACTAGGACACCATGAAATAATTGACATTGCGCTGAACAACATCAAACGTGCCGCAGAGCGCCAGAGAAGACAGCAAAAACCGGTTTTACATTGGGCGGAAGATATTAGTACCCACACATTATGTATCTAATAAAGGAAAAGCTAGATGTAGTAAATTTGAGCTTCTATATGCAGGTCCATATCGAATTCGCAGCATTCCTCACCCCAATGTAATACACGTCGAAACTTTGAGAACCAGAAAAACCAAAGGGAACCACCACTTCTCCAACGTCAAACCTTTTATTGAATGAACATACTTTATGATTTATCACACTGTAATGCCATTTCCCGATTTTTTATGACTACTTTTGCTATTATATTCACATGAACACTTACTGATGATTATCGTATTTTTTCTTGGCAAGTGCCCGGCAAGGTAAGGTTAGCAGGTCGCTTTTCTGGTCGTTACACATTAGAACGTGCAAATTTTTCCAGATGAACTTACACATTTTATGACCACTTATACGATTGTATCTAGTGACATATTAATTTTATCAAATTCTTTCTCCATTAAAGTCTTCAATTCTCGCCTCTATCAACTACACAACATAGAAGCTGAACAAAGAGAGGCATTTCTTGTTGTTACACATCAGACTGTGCACATTTTCCATTTTTTTATGTATGTATGATTGTTTTACTGTTTTGTTTGTATGCAGTATGTAATCTTTAAGATATAACAAACACCAGTTGACATTGAAATTTTGCCTTATGATATCTCAACATCTTGACTATTTTTACAGTAATAAATTTCGCTACACTTTGACTTAAGTTAGCAAACGAATTAATAAAACCGGAAAATCGAAAGTTAATTTAGTGACTGAAGTTAATAGTGAGCTTTCTTTCTGAAGCACATCGAAATTCAGTAAAATACGGTTAGTCTTGGACTACCTCAACAATCATTTCAAAAGCTACTTGAATCTACGCAATTTAGAAATAAGAGATTTAGCTTTGAACTTGAATTAAATAATTCTGAACAATTAACAATAGTAAAATTTAGTACGTACCAAGCTGACCTGCAGTCACAGGTAAGCTAAAATACGGTAACAAAACTCGCACTCTTAATTTGTGCATGTGTAATCTAAATATTGTAGCCAGCTATGAATACTTAAACTGAACTTTGAAATTAAAGCAGTGAAATGGAATTATGCTGGCGTTTGAATTTCAATGACACTCGGGTTCATTTCGGAAAAGGAAGGGACCCTGCTTGGCAATGCAATTGGGACAATGAGCAACAAAGGTTCATGCTACGCTGCTGTAATTTTGTGATTTGAACAGTTTGAAAAGCTGAGGTCTGCCATACAGTTCTGAAACTTTAGGTGCTTTTAGTCTTCCTTGTTGGTTGATTGAAGGTTTGAAGTCGTCGATCGAGGAGGTGGTGACAGTCACTCATTGTCGGCCGTCGCTGTTGCAGAAGCTGGATGCTGGCGCGCCTTCTTCTCGACACGGTCACCAGGCGAAACTGGCTCTTGATGTGTGCCAGCTAATGCTTCCCGTCCGCGACACCGTGCTAGAAACTACCATAGCAAGTCGAGCGCAATTACATGCTGCCAAACCCCGAAAGCGCGGCAACTCGCGGGAGCGGCACACAACACACCTGCTCAACCGCCCTACTCCAGCCAGACTCTCCTCTGCTCTGCCCGCGCTCCACGCGGCCGAGTTAACACTACCAAAGATCCTAAACACTTCCGTTCTTCACACGACCTATCGATGCATTCGTTCGATAGCATAGTTTTCCCTAGGCAAGACCCAGCGTAAAATACAAATAATATTCGCAAAACAAACCAATTATACATCGACATAAATGCATATATATATATATATATATATATATATATATATATATATATATATATATATATATATATATACAAATAGTAAAACAATTACAATATATAAAGGCACAGAAATGTCATATATTCAGGTAACAAAATAAGGAATAAAACTTATAGTACAATAGATGGAAATAGAAGGATATGCATTTCCGGCGTTACACGTGCCCCACATTGTCTGAGGATGTTCGTGTAACGTAAACAGACTCAGAAAATCCCCCAAAAAGAAACAGCGGAAATGCATATGCTCAAAACATCAACAAAATTTAGCATTCGTCTAATTAAGCATAAATCAATTTTCAGACCGTAATAATTGAGCGGAGACACTCCTAATCTTATTCCACTCTGTCATCTTGCACAAAATAAAACAGTTTGAAAACATATTAAAGTCCATAGGAAACGTAGAAAATGGTTTAGCTATTCCAAAATCATTAAAATTCGTAACAGTATCAAGAAACGTACCACTATTTACAAAATTAACCAGAGTACATGGTCATAAAAAACAGGTATATCAAAATACGCAAATTAATAATTAGTTACATTGAATAAACATTTTATATAACCTTTTCATAATTAATACTCTCGCCATGAGAGTCCACTTAACGCTAAACAAGAAAATAATATACAGCAGACCGACAAAAACATATAAATTGACAGTAGAATTCTTTTACATCAGCTGTCCGGGAAGAAAAACAATACCGCCTTCCGTACTCGCAATTCAAAGAATGCCGACAGCGGCACAAGAGCCGACAGCGGGTCCGCCTCGCCAGTATTGTTGCGCCCGCCTGTGCGGCACGCTTGATCTCACTCGCCTGGGTAACGGCATTTCCAGAACGTCCGTTTCACTAAATTCTTTGGAAAAAACTCACTCCCCAGTAATCTCAAGGAGTCCATTAACATTATCACAGTGGATAACTCAACACTGTCCATCATCACACGCATGTACTAGCCTGAAACTTAAAACAGTGTCTAAGTACATCGGCAATGACTAGTAAAACACATATTCATGAAATCTTGCAGCTAGTTACAAAATCATATTTACATTGCTTAATCTACTGTGACTCAGCTGAAAACTTAAACTAGCAGCTTGGATTTTTCAATTGATAAATAATCACTCTCTCTTAAATCATTTAGTAAAATTAATTACTTGTTAATTACAACTTCTTTAACAAACTTAAATTTAGAGATTTCATTGTCTATCTCGCTCGATTTCTCATAAGCTTTTACAAATACTAAATCTCCGATTGCAAACTTAGCAAAACGCGCTTTAGCGTCATGACGACGTATGCGTGCATCGGCTCTTAGCTTCATTACTTCTCGCAAACGATCTTTTTTCACACCAATACTAATGTCAATCCGTGGAGGGAATTTGATTATCTCTTCCAATTCCTACGTGAATGTAATCTGGCCAGTTAACAATGTGTATAGGCTGGTATTGCCTATGCACACCGTCTCCTGCCTCGTCAAAACTAACTACTATTGATTTATCTTGTGACGTACATGTCAAAGTTTTGCTTTCGCAATTAATCACTGCACGGTACTTTAATAGCCAATCTAACCCGATAATTACTTCCGTAGTTAAGTCTGGCACGACGACAAACTCTTGTTCAAATCGTGCCCCACATATCTCGAAGTTGACAAAAATCTGTTTTGTGACCGGTTTACTGGCCTTCCCAGTAGCACCGATAATTTTCACTCATGTTACTGGCATAACTACGATACCAGGTCTGTCTTTCAGTAACTCAAATATTTTCCCAGACACCGCACTCAATTCTGCACCGGTGTCAATCAAAACGTTTAGTTGTAGATCGTGCATATTAACAGACACTACTATCTGCCTACACTTATCCTCGACTGTTTCTTTATTTTCCCACAATAAATCCTCTTCTACATCCAGGTCATTCCAGAAAAAACCATCCGGCTTTGAGCCTAAATCCGGCTTATCTGGCGGCTTTTTCAGTCTCTGTTCACATACAGTTTTAATTTCAACACGTTTGTCCTGAGGCTTAGTCTGTAGCTTCGCCTCCAATACCGAAACCTTTTCCTGTAACTCGTCAACTAGTGAGTGTTGCTTTGCTATCAATTCACTAATTGTCACCTTCGTTGATTCCTCTTTGGTCAGATTGATCTCATCTGCCAATCTACCTAGAGGAATGTGCCCAGTAGTATCTGCAATTACTTCCTCTGGATCTGCGCAACCCACACTGTTACCGTCTGACCGTATAACGTCAGCTCTAACCTCATACACGCTGTAATCTACGTGCTTTTCTACCAATCGTGTCCGGCTACCACTAAAATTCTCGTAATCTTTCTCCTTATTACTTTCGCAATTTTTAAACTGGAGTTTTGCGTCGGATGGGTCGGCTACTTCTACCACTATAACTTTCGGTAAAGTCTGCCGGTTAGGGCCAGAACTTTCCGTTACTACTTCAACATCCAACTCCTGCGGGACGAAACACGACGAATCTTGCTCGTGCTCCCCATTAACATCAACTATTTCTAGTAAAGTCTGCCGGTTAGGGCCAAAACTTTCTATCACTTCACAAATACTATCTTCCTGTGGGACGAAACGCGGCAAATCCTGCCCGCGCTCCCCATAAACACTTCTCCCATACAGGCCCCTATAATCTCTTAGTTCGTCGTATAAGCGACCAAACTGCCTTAACCAGACCTCATCCCTCTCTGCATCCCCTCGCTCGATGACGGACGTTTTATCCGACATCTGATCTTCTCTCAACACCTGCGAATCATTCTTAAACTCAATCTCCAGTTCCGCTGTGGGTATTACAGCTGCCACTTTATAATCGATTTCCGGAACACTACTTAAATTGTTCTCACTGACAGTGAATGTATTTTCCACTGCCGTGTCTACAGCTGATCTACTACTAGTGGGCGCACTCCTTTCTCCTAACACTGGCACACTCTCCCGCCGTTGATTATTCCATACGGAATTCTCATAACGACTACACCTCGGTTTTCTACTGTTATTGGGCCGCCAAAATTTCTCCACGCCCGGTCGGCCCCTCACCGGCGCGGCTAATGGTTTCCCTGTCTCGTCCCAGCAGATACGCTCCCCGGATGCTGCTGAGGCGGCTGATCACACACTCTGGCGTTATTACTATTCTGCGAAGCCCGTATCATGCTACTATGATACTGGTTTCCGTCATTCCTGTTATTATTTGCATTGTATCGATTGTCATTACGGCCCGAACCACTATTGTTATTGCTGCCAAGATTGCGGTATGCATTATTCCCATGGTTATCGTAGTTGTGGTACCCATTGTTGTTACCACGGCCACTACCACTGTCGCGATTATTGCGCCAACTGTCCTCGTCCTCAGCTCTTTCCAGGAAATCATTGATTGTCCTGTAATTGCTTCCTATGTAGTGTTTTGTATCATCTGGGAGCTTCTTGTAGAGTTCCCAGACTATTTCGGATTCCGTGCGGCGATCACGCAAATATTCCAACTTGCGGATCCAGCCCTCACAAAACTGCTTCATCGAGGCGCGCGAATTCGCATCGAAAGGCCTCGATACGACAAATTCGCGCCAGACACTTTGCTGTTTTTGCTCTGACCAGTATTCAGCCAGAAACAAATTTTTAAACTTGTCAAAAGTCAGGTTCGTAATGTTGAGGTTTAAGCCCCAACGCTTGGCATCACCAGCCAACACATCAATAACCGCATTAATTTTTCTCTCATTAGTCCATGATCTGGGTAAAACTCTTTCACAGTTTTTAATGAAATCCGTCGGGTGTATCCCGCCTTTTTTCAAGGGGTCGAACCGCTCCTCTTTCGTCAACAATTCCGAACTATGTGCACAGATTGGCACATAGCTCTGTTTTTCGTCAAGTTTCTTTTCTAATTCCGAAACTCTCGTAATTACTTGGCAAGTGGTTGTCGCAAGCGTTTCTACTTCCCTTTTTTTCTCTTCGCAGGTATTAGCCTGCTTCGTCACTTTTGTATCTACTTCGGATACTAAAGCCTTTAAAGTTTCCACCTTCTTTTGATCCTCTTTTTTCACTAATTGAATTTGTTCCGTCACCTTATTCTCGATGATCGGAGCAACTGCTTCTCCTACACTTTTCTCAATTCTGCTAATTTCGGAATCAAAACGAGTATTTATGCTCGCAATTTCCGCCTGAACGCCTATCATTTCCTGTTTAAGATTACCGATTTCGGTGTTAATCACAACAATATCTTCTTTGATTTTATCAACATTTTTTGTTAACAACTCCAACATTGTTGTTAACCACATTAATAGCTTTGTTCTGATTGTCTAGCATTCGTTCAATTTTTTCAGACTGAGCTTCTTGGATGGCAGCCTTAGCTTCTTGCTTGGCAGCCTGAGCTTCTTGCTTGGCAGCCTGATCTTCTTGCTTAGCAGCCTGAGCTTCTTGCTTGGCAGACAGAGCTTTAATTTCTGCCGATTGACTCTTGATTTCGTTAATCAAAACATTCAATAAATCAGTTAAATTCCCGGAAACTACCGGTTTTACTTCCGTAGTGGCTTTCTGTTTAATTGTCCCCGCGTATTCGTCATCAAGGGATTCAGATTTGATTTTCACTTCCGATTCAGAAACATTTTCTAAAGTTTGGAATTCCATTTCTGCTCTTTGTTGCGTTTCGGCGGTCGCGTCTTTCATGCTAGCCGCCTGCCCCTGAACAATGGGTACCGCGGTGCGCGTTTCCCACTGTTCGACCGATTGTTCCGTATCCAAGTCTACCAAATTTTGGCAATTGTTGCCTTCACTCATTTTAATAATTTTCAATATAAATGCCAAATCTCAAATCTAATTAGAATTCCTCACCCTAATATTCTCGCTGACGTATCGACCATTTCGTAACTAGTACTTTGTTACGAGATTTGCACAATGCAAAATTCGTGTCCAGAACAACCTCAAATCCGGAGATTGTCCTGTCACGGTCGCCACGTGTAACCTCCCCCTCTCTTATCGACCCTAATGACAGTGAAAAAATTAAACCGCGTGTACCTAATGGAAATTTGGCAAAAGCAATCGTCACCAAAGTTAATCTGTCGGTAAAGAGGGAAGAAAGGGTTACATCTAAATGAAAGGAAAAATGCAAATGAAACTGGTGGAAATTAATTTTTAAAAGGGGTTAAGTTAATAAAGAAAGTAAATGTACGGCCGTTACGTTAACAATTAACTAGATGCAATTAGATACTTGAGATTTGGGGAAAATTACGGTCGCCAGTCCTATGGAAAATTACTATAATAACTGAAAAAGAAAGGTTATTACACATATAATTAGCACTAGAAGCGTGGCAACTGAAGGTTGACACGTGTAGTGTGAAAACTGAAAGTTTGTCAGAAGTAATAAATTTCGCTACACTTTGACTTAATTTAGCAAAAGAATTAATAAAACCGGAAAATCGAAAGTTAATTTAGTGACTGAAGTTAATAGTGAGCTTTCTTTCTGATGCACATCGAAATTCAGTAAAATACGGTTAGTCTTGGACTACCTCAACAATCGTTTCAAAAGCTACTTGAATCTACGCAATTTAGAAATAAGAGATTTAGCTTTGAACTTGAATTAAATGATTCTGAACAATTAACAATAGTAAAATTTAGTACGTACCAAGCTGACCTGCAGTCACAGGTAAGTTAAAATACGGTAACAAAACTCGCACTCTTAATTTGTGCTTGTGTAATCTAAATATTGTAGCCAGCTATGAATACTTAAACTGTACTTTGAAATTAAAGCAGTGAAATGGAATTATGCTGGCGTTTGAATTTCAATGACACTCGGGTTCATTTCGGAAAAGGAAGGGACCCTGCTTGGCAATGCAATTGGGACAATGAGCAACAAAGGTTCATGCTACGTTGCTGTAATTTTGTGATTTGAACAGTTTGAAAAGCTGAGGTCTGCCATACAGTTCTGAAACTTTAGGTGCTTTTAGTCTTCCTTGTTGGTTGATTGAAGGTTTGAAGTCGTCGATCGAGGAGGTGGCGACAGTCACTCATTGTCGGCCGTCGCTGTTGCAGAAGCTGGATGCTGGCGCGCCTTCTTCTCGACACGGTCACCAGGCGAAACGGGCTCTTGATGTGTGCCAGCTAATGCTTCCCGTCCGCGACACCGTGCTAGAAACTACCATAGCAAGTCGAGCGCAATTACATGCTGCCAAACCCCGAAAGCGCGGCAACTCGCGGGAGCGGCACACAACACACCTGCTCAACCGCCCTACTCCAGCCAGACTCTCCTCTGCTCTGCCCGCGCTCCACGCGGCCGAGTTAACACTACCAAAGATCCTAAACACTTCCGTTCTTCACACGACCTATCGATGTATTCGTTCGATAGCATAGTTTTCCCTAGGCAAGACCCAGCGTAAAATACAAATAATATTCGCAAAACAAACCAATTATACATCGACATAAATGCATATATATATATATATATATATATATATATATATATATATATACAAATAGTAAAACAATTACAATACATAAAGGCACAGAAATGTCATATATTCAGGAAACAAAATAAGGAAAAAAATTTATAGTACAATTGATGGAAATAGAAGGATATGCATTTCCGGCGTTACACTAGGCGCTACAGTCTGGAACCGCGCGATCGCTACGGTCGCAGGTTCAAATCCTGCCTCGGGCATGGATGTGTGTGTTGTCCTTAGGTTAGTTAGTTTTAAGTAGTACTAAGTTCTAGGGGACTGATGACCTGAGTAGTTACGTCCCATAGTGCTCAGAGCCATTTGATCCATGTTTTGGAGCACAGTATGAGTAAGCATGTTTCTTGCACATACATGCACTTTCCATTCCACAACACATTTGTAAACACAAGCTAAAATAAGCCAAGCAATTTCAAATGCAAAGATGCTGCATATCTACAAATAAAAATTTTTGAAAGAAAAAGAACCTTGCCGGAAAAATTGTTCACTACAGAAAATACGTCAATGACACTGTATTCCTATTTGATGCACAAAAGATGTACTTAATGAAATTCTGGCATTATTTAATTTACTTCACAATAAAAAAAGTCACAACTGAACATGAATTGAATCAAACTATAAATTTCTTAGACGTCGCAACTATTAACGGACTGCAAGTCCACAATATTTACATTTACAGGAAACCAACATACATTGATATCAAAGTACACGAATCGTCACGCCACCCGAACATTTAAATCCATGTTGAACAGGACACGCACATTTAGAAACCCAGAGCATTAATACAAGAAACTGATTGATACGACCAAAGAAATTGCAGTAAATAATGTGTATTCAGAAAAATCAATTGACAAACTTTGCAACGAAATACAGTCCAACATCAGTAATAGAAGCACTACAGGAATAACAATTGAGACAATGCGTATCTTCACAACCATTACTTGTTTAGGCACAGATTCACAAAAAAATTGGTAAGTTATTTAGAAGCAATGATATCGAAATATCGTTCATCACAAACAACAAACTTGGACACCTCTTACCTCACACAGTAAATACAAACGCTCAGTTACAGAACACAGTGGAATACACATGCTGATTTTTCCACAGTGTACAAACTCTAGGGATTGGTCGATGAGATGATACGGAACAAAGAAAGTCCGAAAATGCATGGTTTCCATATATTCTTACAGAGACTGCGGTCTAATACACTCTGTACGACGCAGCCACTATTACAGTATGTGTTGAAAATGGTTTCCATGTGCCTCAACGCCCGCGTGTACACGCCAATGACATCGGCCAGGCTGAATCCTAACAGTGCCAAGAGCATCATCAATACTACTACTCCAGTGTCTGCACACCTGAAATGTGCATTGAATAACGATACTTTTTGAAATGGTCCCATAGCGAAAATCGTACGGGTTGAGATCTGGTGAACCAGCAGGCCATGCAAGTGGACTCTCTTGTCCGATCCATCACCCAGGAAAGACACGACTGAGATGTGTAGGGCGAAGTGGGCTGGAGCACCATCATTTAGCAGTCACATAATCCTTCGAATCATCAATGGTACTTCTTCCAACAGGAGTGGCAAAGTCACCCGCAAGAAATCTCAATAGTTCCGGCCTGTTAGTTGGCGTGGACGGAAGACTGGTCCCAAAATACAGTCGCCAATTATTCCTGCCCACACATTCCAGCTGCACTGATGCTGATGATTCGCTGTCACCATACCATTGGGGTTCTGCATACTATCTCAAAGAGGACTGTCATGAAAGTTGAAGATACCACTCCGTGTAAAGGTGGCCACATCCGTGAATACGAAGGATGACACAAGTCCCGGAATCGTGCTTGTCTGGTGAAGAAACAAGTGACAAAAGTGCTCCCGATCTGTAAAATCTATCGCTAGTAAACACTGCAGACGCTGTAAGAGATAAGAGATAATTAATTGTCACGGAGAATGTTCCACATGGTTGTCTGGTTTACCAAGTACTGGAGGGCCAGCTGCCTGATACTGACACGCGGTCGCCTTCCACAGTGTTAGTCACATTTTCCTTCAAGTCAGGTGTCCGAACATATCGGGTACGTCCTGAAACGACCCTGTCTGAGTCAAACGGCGAAACACTGTTGCAAACATTGAATGCTGTGGTTGTTGTCGGCAGGGATAGGTCTCCTGACAACAATCTTGCTGCCCGCTGTCCTCTGACATTTGTCTTTCCGTAAGTGAACACCAAGCTCACAGTTCGAATACTGAAGCATAGGGTACAACGCTGTATCACATACACTATAAGGTGAGTCAGCAATAGAAGTGAATCGGGCACAACATTACCAATTACTATGGCAGGAGAGGGCGCGAGAGGATGACGTATGAGGAACACCACACTCTAGGAGGAAACCGTGCATACTGTAACTGTGGTTCAATGGCACAGCACGTATTTGGCCGCAGTCTCTGTAACAAAGTATGATTGGATAAATGGTCTCTAGCATGGGAACCGAGCATTTCCGAACATGAGTTCATTAGATTTTTTTTGTTCCGCATTCTCTCATCGATCAGTCTATAAAATTGCCCGCCCGGTTAGCCGTGCGGTCTAACGCTCTGCTTCCCGAGCGGGAAGGGGCGCCTGTCGCCGGCAACAATCCGCCCGGCGGATTATAGTCGTGGTCCGGTGAGCCGGCCAGTGTGTGGATGGTTTTTAGGCGGTTTTCCATCTGCCTCGGCAAAGCGGGCTGGTTCCCCTTATTCCGCCTCAGTTACACTATGTCGGCGGTTGCTGCACAAACACTGTCTCCACGTACGCGTACACCATCATTACTGCGCAAACATTTGGGGTTACACTCGTCTGGTATGAGGCGTTCCCGCGGAGGTTCACTGGGGGACAAACCGCACAATAACTGTGGGTTCGGTGTGGGGTGGTGGTGGGGTGGATGATTGCTGTGGCCTGTTGTGGGGTTGTGAATCACTGAGGGTTACGGCGGCACGAAGCCTATCTGTCGTTTCTAGGCCCCCGGTTTAATACAATACACAAATCCAAAGAGTTTGTACACGGCGGAAAAAATCACCCCATATAAATTATGATGTAGAAGTTGCCCTGCTTTTTACATTGGCATAACGTAAAGAAGTCTCCATACACGCTACAAAGAACACAATGATGCTTTTAGACTTAACCACTTTGACAAATCCACAACAGCTAACCACATGTACCTTAAGAGACAAAGAGTGAGTGACATTCACAAAGCCTAACTTTACTCCACACAGAAAACCATGGTAAAAAACTTGTTCTACTAGAACAAACAGAAAAAATACGTTACGCAAAGAAATACCTTATGAAGTCATGTTGAATGAACAAACGGAGTTTAGCAACAATAGATCTTTCAGTAGTTTTAAAAGTTTATTTCTTCCTAAAGGAACAAATATTTAATAGTGCAAACATTTGATAACATACAGCCACATTGGACATATTTACAGGTACTTGTTCCATAAATAATATCTCTGTATAATTAAAATTGTAATAACTTTGTATCTTCTTTGAAATAATAACTGAGCCGTGGCGGCTCATATCGATAGTGCCACTCTGGTGGTTTATCTTTCCTGCGACGGTCAGGGCGGTAAGGAGCGAACTCTGGGGCCGACGCGAGGGGTGGGGGGGGGGGGGGTGCTCCGGGACGTGGTGGAAAACGGTCGTCGGGTTGACGCAGCGAGTGTGGGACCGGACCTATCGCATGGAGATATACAAGTTGGCTCTGAACGGAAGGCGCCGTAGCAAGCAGCGGGAAGCGGGCGTCCTGTAATTTGTGTGAAGGAGTAACGATTTTTGCATTGAATATCCCAGTGGAGAATTGGTAAGAGCTTGTGTCTACGCTCTTTTCCGTACGATGTTGCTGCCTGCCGTTATAAACGGGTGAAAATCAGGCGCTTGTACTGACTATACGGAAACTGTTGATGTAAAATTACATTTGTGATTATCACTTGTACTGTGACAATTTAGAGGCGAAAAATGTGGTGGTTTCATTAGGTCTGGTTCTCTGCTGTGCGGCTAAGGGAGTCAGTTATTTGAGGTAACTGAGGGAGCACCATTATGTTGGTCTAAGTGATACGTCCTCCACGTTTGGTCTATGGCTTTGCGAATCGAAATCGTGGGGGAGTACACGTGTGAGTAATTTGCTATTGTATTGATGGTTATGTTGTAATGACTGTTCTCTGGTGTGTTAAATCACGCGCTGATTTGTAGCCAATCTAAGCAGAAGTTACCATTGCTACTTACTTACGTGCTACTGTCCTTATGATTGGCGTTCTTTGTCTTTTGATTGTGGGTGTGCTCACGTTAAAAAAAAGTACTGCTGCTATTCATAAGGGTTGTCTAGTAAGGAAATTGCTTAAGCTTTATCATATGCTGGTCTGTTTGCCTATGACATTGGCTTTCTATGCAGTAACTGAAGGAATTTGTATGGTGGTTCAAGATTGTAGGCTGACTAGCATTTGAACTGGTGTTGAGGTTAAGGGCGAGATCAGCATCCCGCAAACCCGCACGCTGCGCGTGGTTCAATGTTCCGCTATTGGGGAGCCGGCTCTCTGTTCTTGGATTTTGTAAGGATACGTGTTGAGCGCATCGCTGTAGTTTTTCGCGTGCTAAATTGCGGGGTATCGGTGCCGTCCTAGGGCTAGACTTGTGATGTATGTTATGTTGAAAGGGAATTAACTGTACCAAACTTAAGAGAGCTTTTAGTTTGTTTTAGGTCTGTACGTGGAATGATGTTGATATTTTGTCGATTGCGGCAATAACTTCCTGTGTGGGGAGATCCTCTGAGGGACTTGTATTGTACTGTTTCAGTGCAGTCCATCTGAAACGTGCTGCTTAAAACTTGGAACTGCAGCTCTCTGATGTTATATATTACTGTTTAATCTTAAATGTCTTGGATGTAATATGGCTGTTGAGGATTATGTAATTAATTTTGATCGCTGGTTCCTTAAAACAATTATTTCGTTTTAAAATATGTGCTCGGTCAGAGCCTATTTAAATATGATTTTAACTCATCATTCAAATTTTCTAGTCCTGCTTTCTTAAAAGGCTGTCAGTTAAATGATTGCTATTTGCCTGTTTAAATGTTTGAGTGACTTAAAGGAAAAGAATATTATTTTGCAATTTGTACTGATTGTTCCTTTTGGGTAATACCTGACGTATGTGTTCAATAAATGAGTGTCTAGTCAATGGTGATGCACTGTTCTATTGCTAGCCTACCCCCTTCCACTCCACAGCCTATTGAGCTGCTTTGTGTCGAAATTGTGTTCAGAACACCGCTCTGACCTGACACCTCAATAACACGTGGGTATTTTCAGGGTTGCAGCATTCTTACATTTGAAATTTTTATACTTGTTTTAACTTTTTTACAAATTTGTTGTAGAATGAAAAGTTTGTATATGTACATAAACATGTTTACTCACTCTTTGCCTCAGAACCAGGTACGCGCTATTGGAAATAGTAAGATATTTTTCGATTTTACTTAGTTTTGTAAATTCATATTCACAATGAGTCACTTTGTAATATACCATTGTCATATTACCAAGACCAGAATTAACCTAAACCCAAAAAAAAGAAATTGATGTAGACGGTCACAGCACCTGAAGATGAACCCCAGCGTTCGAAATGCATTGAAATAAAATCGCGTTTGTGTCTGAAGGCGGTTGTGCTTTATTTGCCCTTTTTAATAAAACAAATTTCATTAGCATTCTACTTCTTTATTATTCATGTCTGTATATTTATTTCTCAACACAGTCACCCCACCGAGCGACGAGTTTCTTGATACCGTGACTAGAATGTTTGACTTTGTTGACGCCACGCGGGATTAGCCGAGCGGTCTCAGGTGCTGCAGTCATGGACTATGCGGCTGATCCCAACGGAGGTTCGAGTCCTCCCTCGGGCATGGGTGTGTGTGTGTGTTTGTCCTTAGGTTAATTTACGTTACGTAGTGTGTAAGCTTACGGACTGATGACCTTAGCCGGCCGCGGTGGTCTCGCGGTTCTAGGCGCGCAGTCCGGAGCCATGCGACTGCTACGGTCGCAGGTTCGAATCCTGCCTCGGGCATGGATGTGTGTGATGTCCTTAGGTTAGTTAGGTTTAAGTAGTTCTAAGTTCGAGGGGACTGATAACCACAGCAGTTGAGTCCCATAGTGCTCAGAGCCATTTGAACCATTTGATGACCTTAGCAGTTAAGTCGCATAAAATTTCACACACATTTGAACATTTTTTTTAACTTTGTTGACGGAGCCACAACCTCACCTTTGCCTGCATCGCTTCATCACTATCAACACTATCAAAGTGAAGTTCTCGAAGGTGTTCTTTAAGTTCTGTCAACAGACGAAAATCAGATGGGACCAAATCGTGAATGTACGGAGGGTGTTCGATGACAGTGAATCCAAGATGTCGGATTGTTGCGGAAGTCGCAGCCCTCGTGTGTGGTCTGGCAGTTGTATGCCGAAGGAGAGGGTGCTTCACGTGTGGACGAAGTTTTCTGCGGTTGTGAACTCGATTACAGCAGGCTGTTTCTCATGCAAGAAGAAATTGCGTTACACATCTCCATATTTTGCTCTACAGTTGCGAATCCTCTAGCAGCAGAGGGTTGCAACTTGCATTAGCGAAGCGGGAATATCGACCGAGTAATATGCATGGCATGTAACACTTCAAGTGAAACAGAGAACAGAAAAAAATCGGAAGCATTACATTTTCGCAAGCCCTTGAAATATCAGTGCATTAGCTCGAAATTTGATTGCATTAAAATGAATCTGATTTCGTACTTCTTTTTCCCACTAATACACTACTGGCCATTAAAATTGCTACACCACGAAGATGACGTGCTACAGACGCGAAATTTAACCGGCAGGAAGAAGATGCTGTGATATGCAAATGATTAGCTTTGCAGAGCATTCACACAAGGTTGGCGCCGGTGGTGACACCTACAACGTGCTGACATGAGGAAAGTTTCCAACCGATTTCTCATACACAAACAGCAGTTGACCGGCGTTACCGGGTGAAATGTTGTTATCATGCCTCGTGTAAGGAGGAGAAATGCGTACCATCACGTTTCCGACTTTGATAAAGGTCGGATTGTAGCCTATCGCGATTGCGGTTTGTCGTATCGCGACATTGCTGCTCGCGTTGCTCAAGATCCAATGACTGTTAGCTGAATATGGAATCGGTGGGTTCAGGAGGGTAGTATGGAACGCCGTGCTGGATCCTAATGGCCTCGTATCACTAGCAGTCGAGATGACAGGCATCTTATCCGCATGGCTGTAACGGGTCGTGCAGCCACGTCTCGATCCCTGAGTCAACAGATGGGGACGTTTGCAGGACAACAACCATCTGCATGAACAGTTCTACGACGTTTGCAGCAGCATGGACTGTCAGCTTGGAGACCATGGCTGCGGTTTCCCTTGACGCTGCATCACAGACATGAGCACCAACGACGAACATGGGTGCACGAATGGAAAAACGTCATTTTCTCGGATGAATCCAGGTTCTGTTTACAGCATCATGATGGTCGCATCCGTGTTTGGCGACATCGCGGTGAAGGCATATTTGAAGCGTGTATTCGTCATAGCCATACTGGCGTAGCACCCGGCGTGATGGTATGGGGTGCCATTGGTTACACGTCTCTGCCCCTCTTGTTCGCATTGACGGCACTTTGAACAGTGGTCGTTACATTTCAGATGTGTTGCGACCCGTGGCTCTATCCTTCATTCGATCCCTGCGAAACCCTACATCTCAGCAGGATAATGCACGACCGCATGTTGCATGTCCTGTACGGGCCTTTCTGGATACAGAAAATGTTCGACTGCTGCCCTGGCCAGCACGTTCTCCAGATCTCTCACTAACTGAAGACGTCTGGTCAATGGTGGCCGAGCAACTGGCTCGTCACAATACGCCAGTCACTACTCTTGATGAACTGTGGTATCGTGTTGAAGCTGCATGGGCAGCTGTACCTATACACGCCATCCAAGCTCCGTTTGACTCAATGCCCAGGCGTATCAAGGCCTGGGTGGTTGTCCTGGGTACTGATTTCTCAGGATCTATGCACCCAAACTGCGTGAAAATGTAATCACATGTCAGTTCTAGTATAATAAATTTGTCCAATGAATACCCGTTTATCATCTGCATTTCTTCTTGGTCTAGCAATTTTAATGGCCAGTAGTGTATTTACGTGGCAATGATAATTCGCGAGCTCATAGAAAATTACGGAACGCTGGAGAAAGAATGTAAATGTTTGTGGAAAGTAAGCGATTGTGTTTCTTAAGGTAGTGTTGATTTTTATTACTACTGTCCGGTACAACTGAAAGTTGGTTACCGCAAAAAACTTTAAAGACTGTATAGAGACATATTCAGAGAGGCAACTTACAGTCGCTGCAGTGTAACAGACTGCATATTTTGGAACACTCGAGAAGCTAGCAGCTGGCGGCAGATGAGGACGTGTGTACCATACCGAGCTGGAGAGGAACGGCGCGGCTTTGGCTACTCCGGCTCTGCGAAATTAATGTCAACACAGAGAGGAGGTTTACCTGGCGGAGGACAACTGCGGGATCCGTGCAAGCGCAACTTGGCTCAGGAGCGGTTAGCTTCAGAGGAACCGTGTGCGTCTGCCGCTCCGGTTTGATAGCTCGTGTCAGACAACACGGGCGAACATAAACTTAGCCGTGGGCCTAAGGAGAGCGTGTTGTTAGGAGTTTCCCCAGGCAGAAGCCCCAATGTACTCCTCACCATCTCTGTCGGGCACGCCTGCTGGAGAGACGTAACAGCCGAACAGATTGACAGGGATTGGTTGCTCGTTCTAATTACTTAAAAGAAACAAAAAGCCCGGATCACGTTAGATTCCTTATTATTTCTCATAAGTGACCCAACGGGGGTAAGGATTCTACGAGTTATTTACAACGGACAACTCAGTATTAAGGGGCTCCGGAACGCCCTATACTTGCAATGTTAAAATAACGCTTATAAATTACATCTTTCCTCACAAAGTATTTGAGGTAGGAAGTGTTTTGAATCACGTTCACACTTTTACTTATAAAATACTTTATTAAAATATACATATGTTCACTTTACAAAAGAGACACGAAGACTCTCTATTGCGCCTCATCACTCACGCATATATACACAAACATAGCTGTCACCACAATCGATACTTCTCGAACATACTCGATATAACTTATTCTAGAACGATGTTCTGGAACTTTCTCATATCCGATATAAATGTATTACATAATTCCAACACACCTCCTTACATTTATATCGCGATGTTTAACATATTCCTAATTTTAATGAATTTTTCTTTACATAACGACTTTGTGAATATATCTGCAACATTTTCATTTGAATCTACTTTAACAATATCAATGAGTCCCTGTAAATAATACTCATTCACAAAATGGTAATGCACTTCTATGTATTTTGAATTCTTTGTAAAATTACCAAACTTCGTTATATTTAATGCTCCTGAATTATCTTCATATATGACAATAGGTTTTTCAAATTTAACATTAAAAATGTCTAAAATATCATGTATAAGTTTCACCTCGCTAACCACTTCATACAATGCTACATATTCGGCGAAAGTTGAAGCCTTTGTAACACTCGCTTGTTTTCTTGACTTCCAAAATACAACATTACCAAATAATCTAATTACATAACCAGAAGTTGACTTTCTATCCACACTATCACCTGCCCAATCTGAATCGACAAAACAATCTAATATCTCAGCACTTTCATTCCTACAATAGTTTAATTTCAAATCTTTAGTTAAATATAAATATTTCAAAATTCTCAAAGCATATTTAAAATGAGTACTACTGTAACAACTTTGGAATCTGCTCAAGTAATTCACACTATAGCTAATATCTGGTCTAGTACCCGAACTTACGTACAAGAGTGCACCTATCAAGTTTCTATATCTAACGTCATTACAATCTTCATACGCTGGTTCTAACTTTAAATTTACTTCCATTGGAGTTTTGTACAAGATCGAATCTTCAATTTTATATTTCGCAGCTAACGAATCAATATACTTTTCTTGACTCAAACTCATAACTCTTGTTTCACAATCATAATTAATATCGATGCCAAGATATCTTTTTACCTCACCTAAATCTTTCATATTAAATCGTTTTGACAATAAGTTCTTAATCTTATCAATTTTTTCTTTTCTCACACAGCAAATGAGCAAATCGTCGACAAAAATAATCAAATAAGTCAAGACATCTCCATCTCGCAATACATAAAGACAATAATCATATTTACTCCTTTTAAAACCTAAACTTCTTAAAAACTCATCAAGACAATTGTACCAAGCTCGTGAGCTTTCTCGCAAACCATACAATGCTTTATACAGTTTACAGACTCTATCCGTACCATCATCATATCCTCTTGGCTGCTTTACATAAACTTCAGATAAAACTTTACAATTTAGAAACGCAGTCTCTACGTCCATTTGTTCTATAACCAAACCTTCTTGACAACAGTATGACAACAAAATCTTTAATGTTTGAATATTGGTTACTGGAGAATAAATATCCTCGACGACTTCTTTTTGTTGAAACCCCCTGACAACTAATCTTGCTTTGTAAACACTTTCTGATTTCTTTGTGAAAACCCACTTTACATCAATGGCTTCTTTATCAACTGGTTTATCTACTAATTCCCATGTTTTGTTTTTGTTCAAACAATCAATTTCCTTATTCATCGCTTTTTCCCAATAACTTGATTCGGCGCTGTTAATCGCCTCCTCAAAGCTTTCCGGACTATTTGCACTGCAAAAGTTTACATAAATAAAATTGCTGTAAACATAATCATTTAATATTTTTGGTTTTCTTTCTCTAGATGATCTCCTCAACTCAAGTACTTTCTCTGGTTCATGATTATCAGAAAGCTTTTCATTTTTCTCAATTTCCTTCTGTTTTTCTATTAGTTCAGTTTCATTTTCTATACTTTCGTGTTCAGAATCACTAGAATATTCACTTACTGAATCATAATCTTTAAACCCAATACATTTTACACCACTTTCAACAATGTCCACATGTCGAGCAACAACTATCTTATTATTTATTAGCACTCTGTAGCCTACTTCACAATAACCCATTAAAACCCCCAAATCGGCTTTCCTATCCCATTTCGACTTCCTCAGTTGCTCAGGTACTCTTACAAAAACTCTACTCCCATACAACTTCAAATGATTAACATTAGGTCTTTTCCCCAGTAATATCTCATAAGGAGTTTTCTTTTCGATGGTGTTAGCTAAAGTTCTGTTTTTGAGGTACGCTGCTGCACAAACCACTTCAGGCCAAAATCTTTTGTCTACTCGCGCTTCGGCTAGCAGACACCGAGACATGTCCATGATGGATCTGTTATACCTTTCAGCAGTACCATTAAGCTCATGCACATAAGGTGGACAAGCATTCAATACAATTCCTTTTTGTCTCACAAATTCATAGACATTTTCATTTAAATATTCCTTCCCATTGTCACATCTTATCTTTTTAACAGTTTTCCCGGTGAGATTCTCAACTTCATTAATATACTCTACAAAACAATTGTATACTTGATCTTTAGATTTTATGGTGTAAACACGAGCTGCCTTACTGTAATCATCAATGAAAGAAAGAAAATATCTTTCCCCATGCATTCCAGTAGTTGAGTGAGGCCCATTTAGATCTGTGTGAACAATTTCTAAGATTTCTTTTGCTTTGGTTCTATTATTTTTAAAAGGAACATTATGCATTTTGTTTTCGATACAGATTTTACATTTCATAAATTCTGATTCTAGTTCTGAAGGAACCCCATGTAACAATTGATGTTTACATAAAGTATTTAGATAATTGAAATTAACATGTCCCAAAATGCGATGCCATTTTTCCTTTGTTGTCATATTATTGTCTTTACTCATAACATTAACATTAACTTCTCCTTTATTAATAGTACTACTCATTTTATACAACCGACTCTCTTTCCATGCAATCGCAATCAATCCATTAGCTTTATCAAAAATTTTAGCATTATTCCCTACCGATACAATTTTGTGATTATCTGTAATTTTGGCATAACTGATCAAGTTTTTGTCTATGTCTTTTACAAAGAAAACATCTCGCATATCAATTGGAACCATTTGATCATAGACAGGAAAATTACTAATTACATTACCAACTTTAGTAGCTTGCAAAATTTTTCCATCAGCAATTTTTACATTTATAGGTTGTTTTAAAGTTATACTCTTAGAAAAATATTCCTCATTATTAATAACATGATCAGTACAGCCACTGTCTAATAACCAATTGATTTGAATTTGATTGTTGTTACTTGACTCTACTGTTCTATTTTGACCTATCATAGAATTAACCTCTGTTATAAAACTACTCATACCATGATCACTCTGATGGTAACCTTGCTTGCTGTGATGCCGACCGCTGCTAAAACCATGCTGCTCTCCTCGACCACGTTGCCTGCTGCCATAACCTCCACGCTGCAAATTGCCGTAATTTCCACGCTGTGCATTGCTATAGCCTCCACGCTGCATATTTCCATTACCTCTGTCGCTACTTTGAAAATGTACTCCACGATGCCATGTGCCTCTGTTACTTGTTCTTCCCTGGTTACAATCACGTTTGAAGTGACCTGCTTTGCCGCATCGATAACATACTTGCTCCTGATTTCTTGAATTCAATTTTCTTTCTGTGTGAAATGCATTTGATTTTACCTCTTCATTTCCAGTTTTTGCATTCAATAATTGAATCTTACTTTTAACGTATTCAACTGTCTGGTCCTCTTCCTTCAAGACGTCCACTAAGTCCCCAATATAGCTCATTGACTCTGGTAACGTTCGCAGCATATAATTTAACTTCTCCTTTTCCGTTACTTTAGCGCCTGCAGATTTCAGCTCATTTACAGTTTTTTCAAATAGACTGAAAAATGTCCTCGTATCACTGTAATCACTTAACCTCAATTTGTCCAACTTGTTTCTGCATAATATTTGAAGGGCTGTAGACTCTTTCGAATATAATTCATCAAATTTCTTCATGATCTCGAAAGCACTTTCTCTGTCACTCACGAATTCTAGTTGCTTATTTGTGATTGCACCATAAATATAGTTGATAGCCTTCAAGTCCTCTTCATCCCACGTTTCGTTGTCTGAGCTCACTTTTGCCCTCGTAGTCACTGTATGGCATTTCTTCATTTTTAGGTACATGATTATCCGCTGCTTCCAGTTCCCATAGTCCTCGCCATCAAATACAGGAATAGTTATATCAGCCATGTCGAACTTTCTGAATAACACGCGACGGCCACAATATAATATTTAACTTCTACTTTTCTTTTCAATAACCACGCTCTGCTACCATGTTTTGAATCACGTTCACACTTTTACTTATAAAATACTTTATTAAAATATACATATGTTCACTTTACAAAAGACACACGAAGACTCTCTATTGCGCCTCATCACTCACGCATATATACAAAACATAGCTGTCACCACAATCGATACTTCTCGAACATACTCGATATAACTTATTCTAGAACGATGTTCTGGAACTTTCTCATATCCGATATAAATGTATTACATAATTCCAACAGGAAGTTGAAATTTTTACAGATTATTTATTGTAATATGGGCTACAACAAAACACAGGAATTTTACAAAATTTTAGTTCAGTTATTAAAGATGATTTTTTTCAATTGTAATGAAAATTCACAACATTTTTTTGCATTTTTTATTTATATATTCAAAAATATACAGTTTTTTGGAAAAAGGCTGTGTTAAATTATGCAGAAGGTACTGTGTAACATTTACTGAAAGTTTGAAACAAATATGTTTGGAAGATCCTTAGAAAACATGTAATTAGTATGAGAAAATAAAAGTTTTGGGAATCGAGCGACAAAGATTGGATTAACTTTTTAGTGCATTCCAGGTCCATAGGATGGATTATCTTCATCCTCTGCAAACTCCTCCTCCAGCTTCCTCTTGTTCCTCCTCCTGTTTACTCTTGCTTGTATTTCTAGACTCTTTACAGCCCTGTCTGCAGTCCGAAGGCGTTCCTTGTCCAAAGCAAGCATCGCTCGTACCATGTTAGAACCTATCTTCATTCCCATATTTCTAAATACCTTGCACCTTACAATGTTGCCATCATTGAAAGTCGCAACAGCCTCATACACACCAAAGTGAAGTGTTTCTATTCCAACAAATACAGTCTTGGGGATTCTCGACCATATAACACTATTTACACTTTCATTGGGGTTTTGAGTTTTTCCGTGAATACACTTTTTCAACAGTTCAGGTGCTACTAAGTCTCTGAAAATAGGTTTTATCACCTCCATTATTGCATGAGGCAGACGATGCTTATGAGTGTACACTTCACCAGTTAGCAATCCTTTGTTATATTTACACCAACTGTCTTCTTCTTTGGGACACAAGCTATGTTGGGGATTTTCATCGGTTGAAGAAGTATGAAAAAAAAGAGCCCAAACAGCCTTCTTCATTTCATCGACACTTTGTGTATTTTGCCTAATAGCCATTCCATAATAGTTCTGTATTTTGTCAATTACACTGTCAGTTAACCTTCCCTTCCCATCCAACCCTTTACCATCACTGAGTTTTTGTTTTTTGTACGAAGCTTTCAGTCGCCGAAGTCTTGTTCCCATTCGCTTCAGCCCGCATCTCGTGGTCGTGCGGTAGCGTTCTCGCTTCCCACGCCCGGGTTCCCGGGTTCGATTCCCGGTGGGGTCAGGGATTTTCTCTGCCTCGTGATGGCTGGGTGTTGTGTGCTGTCCTTAGGTTAGTTAGGTTTAAGTAGTTCTACGTTCTAGGGGACTTATGACCACAGCAGTTGAGTCCCATAGTGCTCAGAGCCATTTGAACCATTTTTGAACCCATTCGCTTCTGTACGTGTCCAATACACTCAAATTTCTGCACTACAACATCATCACCATAGGGCTTCAGTCCTTGAACATGTTTGAAACTTTTAGAATCACCGTCACCAAGGTAATTAACATATCACACTTTATCACACGCCTCAGAACGCTGGAATATACTGGCAACACCAGCCACTTCCATTCCTCCACTACTGCCACTATAGTTAGCTTTGCAATTATTTTCATGTGTACCTTTATATTTTTGTGGACATCTACAATACTTTGATATTACTGCTACATCTAAAACTTTCCCTGTATACATACTGGTGGCAGATACTACACCATGAAGAGATGTGTGTCCCCGTTTATGCCAGGTACCATCGAACGCTGCAGTCAAATCTCTGTTACCATTATTTTCCATTACTGCCTCTTCCACAGCGTTCTTCATAGATTCTATACAGACATCTTCTACTTTAGACCCTATTAATTTATTATAGGTCGTAAACTTGGTTGGGGGATTTGGAAGATTCATGATGCCACAGAAAATTGCACTTGCAGTAGCACCCTTACCAACTGAACGCAAGGAATAAACAAATCTAATGTTGTGTTCGTAGATTTTGCTACCATTTTCTTCAGTTGCAGTTACTGCAACACTGTTCCAAAAGGTGGTCATGTATGAACACTTATCACATTTCAGTTGTATTTCACTAGCAAGTCCTACATGCTTTATTATGGAGAGTTCCAGACCAACTTCACTACAATGAATACATCTTACACAGTTTGAAAAAATTCCTTTGAGAACCGACATATCAAATATTTCATTCACATCCGATTCGCCCATAAAACATTCATAGTTTTCACTCATTGAACCAAGCTTCTTCTGTGAAGTATTTTCTTTCCCACTTTGACTGCTATGGGCAGGTGTACTTGAGAGGTTAGGTTCACTCACTTGGTTATCGTCTTTATTGTTTACAGTAATAACACATACCTTTGGCTTTCCAACATTTCTCCTTTTCTTAAAAGCCTTCAGAGGATTTCTAATAACTTTACTTTTACTCATTATTATACTTCAACAAAACAGAGACTCAAGAAGCAGAATTAATTACGAATATTTTCGAGATAACGACAGAGTAAATAAACATGAAACAATCGACAATCACACCAGCGATATGTATTGAACCATCACAGGTTAGCCACAACACATACTTTATCTCACATCACTAAAATGTACCTGATGAACACGGACGTTAATAATAACACCATTTGACAGCAGTTTAACAGCGCCACAGTGGGTCACGCCCATGTAGAACACATTTAAAAAAAAATTTAAAAATAGTTGTTGTCTTCGGAACTGAATAAATTATATATCTATTAAAAGGTAATAGTCTGCAGATTCAGAAAACGCAAAAAAGTAAAAATTGAACTTTTCATGATTTTGAGCCTTTCCGGAGCCCCTTAACATCTTCGGAGAATATCTTTGTTGATTAACATCTTCAAATAACATAAGAAATAAATACGATACACTGGCAAAACGTAACGAAAGATGATGATGATTTTGGTTTAAGGGGCGCTCAACGGCGTGGTTGTCAGCGCTCGTAGAAGCTCCCAATCTTTTCACTGTCCAGTCTTGCCATTTCCTGAATGACGTGAAATGATGAGAACAACACAAACACCCAGCCCCCGGGAGTCGAACCGGGGGTCCCTGTGACCCAAGGACAGCAACGCTAACCACTAGACCACGAGCTGAGGACGGAACGAAAGATGAGTTGACCAAAAGCTACGCCATATGAAGGGACGAAAACAATTACTTTGATCTGAACTGTTTCTCAACTGTATGCGGCACATAGTGCTGTAAGATGTTTACATTTCCTTCCGCATTTAGCGTATTCCTAAGCACAGTAAGGGTACCAAACTCCATCTACAACTCCCCCCCCCCTCCCAACACTGCTGACTATGTGCTGGAATGTAGCGTTCTCTGGGCATTTGTCAGACCCAAACCATTCGATCGGTTTGCCACAGGGTGTAGCGTGATTCATCACTTCAGATCACTCGTTTCTAGTCATCCGTTGTCCAGTAGCCCGCCTGCTTAGCTGGGTGGTAACGTGCTCGCCTTCTATGCAAGGTTCGATTCCGGCCGGGTTGGATATTTTCTCGGCTAGTGAACTTGGTGTTGTGTTGTCCTCATCATCATTTCATCCTCCTCACCGGCGCACAAGTCGCCCCATGTGGCGTCGCATGAAATAAGACTTGCAATTGGCGGCCGAACTTCCCCGCATGGGGGACTCCCGGCCAACGATGCCATACGCTCATCTCATTTTTTCATCCGTTGTCCAGTAATGTCGTTTCCTAAACCACCTCAAGCATTGGGTACAGAATCTGGCGGCTTACGAGAAGCTACTCTACTTTCGAACTGAGGAGTGGTTGTTTCCGCCTAGTTAATAAGCTTTTTAACAACCACCCTCTGCAATGTTTGAAGGTCCCTGTCCGTTTTTACGTTAGATCTGTCGAGCCTTGGCTTAGCTGTAGTTGGTCCTTCACGTATCCACCTCACAGCCACTGCATCAATAGTCGAGCAGGGCAGTTTTAGAAGGTTTCAACGTCCCTGATCGTTTTGTTACTCAAGTGACATCCAATAACTAGTTTACACTCAGTCACTGGCCTCTCCTGAACGACCAACTCTGCTGTTACTGCTTTTCTACTGACAACACAATACTCCCCGCAGCCTTTTATATTGGCTGGTCCGACTCTAGTTATATCCAGTGGTCTATTCCACACTACATAGGGTTATCCGGATACTTTTGATCTGATAGTGTACTAGTAACGCTGTTCGACGGGCACTGGATGACAACTACGCTACCCTCCATAAGTTTAGGAACACCGTGTGATTATGGAAAATGGAAAGGAAACGTATTAATAAACGGTTCAAAAATGGATTAAAATGGCTCTGAGGACTATTGGACTTAACATCTGGGGCATCAGTCCCCTAGAATTTAGAACTACTTAAACCTAACTAACCTAAGGACATCATACACATCCATGCCCGAGGCAGGATTCAAACCTGTGACCGTAGCGGTCGCGCGGGTTCCGGAATGAAGCGCCTAGAACCGCTCGGCCCCATTGGCCGGCTTAATAAATGGCATTTTATTGTTTTCTAAATGCCTGTTAAGCTCAAACAGTAGATAGGTAAATGCAGCTATTCAGTTTTAGATTCGTCGAAGTAACCACTCTTTACTTTAACCACTGCCTTCCATACTATCGGTATGTGATGGGTCAGTTATTCCAGGGTCCCATTTGGAATTAGTCTCCATGCTTGCTCCAAGATCTCCCACAAATGTGTCCCACTCAAGATTCCTACTGCCCAACTCACGGCGCGGTTATAACCGAGGGATTGGGGAGGCCATTCCATATTTCTCATAATTTTCTGAACTTCTAGAGACTTCACATTGTTCTGACATAACTGGAACTATAAGGAATCTGGCACCATGGCGCATTTTCAGTTATTTTCGCTGCATGTGCCGCCTTGTTTCGCGGCTTGTCCTACCTTCGTACAAAGGAACTACAACTGAACAGAATTGTAAACAACATATTTCTGCAAAGCCGTGTCATCTACTGGGCTCATCTGACGTTTTCAGTAGAACTGCTTGGACATGTAAAGTCAGTTTACATGAAACTGAGCAATACGAGTATTCACCAATATGTATGTGTATGTATAAAATTATCTGTACAGTACGGTAGGTGTTATTATTAATTGTTATTTCAGCATATTATTCTGTATTCTAACCAATGATTCACATACATGACTCCCATCTTGGTCTGTTGTAATACGCAGCAAGGTGTTTCCAAACTTATGGAGGGGTTGTGTATCCGTGACAGACAGATCAGTAGTGTAGGGTCATTTCACATGCTTCTCTGACTTCAGCACTTTTCGGCCGCTTGAAGCATATGGTGTATTCAGGAGACATTTGTAATGCAGAGGTGCTTCACCAACGAATCGTGCAAGCCTGAGAACCGAATCGATGCCATCATCATGTGTCCATATAATTATGACAGTTCACGATCCGGCGGGTGCATGCTTTGTGGTGTTTAAGTTGCTTATATCCTTCAATACTTGTTTTGTAATTCCATATCTACAACGAAAATGGCTTTGAGAACTATGGGACTTAACATCTTAGGTCATCAGTCCCATAGAACTTAGAACTACTTAAACCTAACTAATCTAAGGACATCACACACATCCATGCCCGAGGCAGGATTCGAACCTGCGACCGTAGCAGTCGCGCGGTTCCGGACTGAAGCGCCTAGAACCGCCATATCTACAACGTTCTTTCTGTTTTCATATATTCATTGTCGCCGACATTCATAACTAGACATCATTTTGAGTATTCTTCTATGACGTTTCGCTTCACGTGATAATGTTATACCGTATCTTTGTTAAGGTTTAATAGTTGCGAAATTTCGTTTTCCGTCCACGTATCACTTTGGGCCTGACTGTATATTGCTATTATATATATTGGGTCTATTTGAACGTTACAAAAGTTTTCGAAAAATCTATTCAGTGGTAATGTTGCATAGGCTTTTTCTCTGTCTATGAGCCCCAACTGGCAACTTATGTTTCGTTCTAATTGTTTCTCAGTTTGTTGTCATAGGACAAATAGCGGATTTATCGTAACTGATAGTGAAACCAGAGACGGAAACAAAAACATTCCGCTCAACCTGGGTCAGCAAACGATCTGTTTGCGGGATAACTGTGAATGTTTGGTTAGGAGATGCCATTAACTTCAGTACGAAATATTGTCCTAGATAGTAAAAATGTTTTTGAAACATTCGATTAGATCTCCATATAATAGGGCTCAAATCTCATTCATAACTCATGGTTGGGGAATGTGGTGCATGCATGATGAGACAGCGGCACATTTAGCCGGCCATGTAACGCGATATCTCACGCACCGCTTCGACCCGAGACCGAAAGGTCGACTGAGTCGGTACTTTCGCCGCCAGGATCACCCGCCCTCAGACCTCTGGATGTTCCTGTCTGGGGTTATCTCAGGAAAGACGTGTGCAGCACTTCTGTTGACACGACTGAAGAACTGGAGCTATGAATCGTACAGTCTTGTCAAGATTTACGAGATAGCCGATGGTGTTTCAGAGAATCTGTATCTCGCCGCAAAGAGTAGTACAGCATTGTTTCCAGTTGCAAGAGCGGCATGTGGAACATTCCTTTAACGTGTACGAGAGTGCACTAATTTTTAACGTGTAACGTTCCAAAGTACAGGTAGTGCTGCATTGTTGTTAAGCTACTCCATGAGAGAAATTTGAGCCCAGTGGAATGGGAATGTAATCTAGAAGCCTACATTTCACAAAAATTTGGACCAACAAAAAAAGGAAAGAAGATTAGGGTTTAAAATCCCGTCCACATTGAAGTCAGATGGTTCAGATGGCCCTAAGCACTATGGAACTTAACATCTGAGGTCATCAGTCCCCTAACGACATCACACACATCCATGCCCGAGGCAGGATTCGAACCTGCAACCGTAGCAGCAGCGTGGTTCCGGACTGAAGCGCCTAGAACCGCTAGGTTACAGCGGCTGGCCATTGAGATCATTAGAGACGGAGTACAGGCTCGGAAGGACTCAAGTATTGGGAAGGAAATCCGCTGTGCCCTTTCAGAGGAACCATCCTGGCATTTGCCTCGAGTTACTTAGGGAAATCAAGGAAACCCTTACTCACGATGGTCGGACGCGTCGTTGAACCGTCGTCCTGCCGAATGTCGTCCGGTGTGCTAACCACTGCGCCACCTCGCTCGGTTGTACTAACCAGGACAGTATTTCATACTGAAAGTCAGTGGCAGCTTGTGAACATACGTAGCAAGTATCTCGCAAACGGTTAATTTGCAGACGCACGTTTACTGGAACGCAGTCTCTTCTATTATTATGTAATTTGAACCCTACCAGTTTTCGCTGTTAACTGAGGGGATGTAGGTGACAAAACCAAATAGTTTTTGATATGTACCACATACTGGAAGATCCAATATATTTGGTGACAAAGGAATATAGACACATAGGGTGATCTGAAGTGCTTCCTAGCGGTTATTGAAAGTACCGCTTATCAAGAAGTATTTTCTCATTGGATGCAAAGACATGCATGTGCACATGCAAGACTTTTGCTCCATATGTTTTGTACAGTGCTGTTAGCTGGTGATTTGATACATTAGAAGGCAAATTAGAAGTTATTTTTCCATTCAAATCACTAAAATAATAGACTGGAAGAAGGAGAACATATTGGGAAGAGATGATATAATGAAGAAACAGGCAGCACACCTATGTGGAATGTTGTATAAGACGACCCTCAATGATGACATTAATTTTGATTCCACTGAATTAAGACGATGAAACCTAAGGCGCCGAACTTCAGCGAAAATACAGCCAAAAGTACTGTCACCACCTGCCATAACAGACGAATATAAGAATCTGCAGCAAGTACTTCCATTTTTGCCTCCAGTTTACCACCTTCAATAATAAGAAACATCTGTTTCCAGACCACATAGGAGGTCAACGGCAAGTGGGAGGACAAGCACAAAATCTTCTAATGATGTGCTGCCTTCTGACGAGCCTATGTGGGAATCGGAACAGTAATAACAAATAGTACTATTTGTATGTGTATGTGTTAAGAGTTTGCTCGGAAATTTTTTTCTGTATGTACAATCAATGAAATTTATGTATATGGATTATCGTGATACTTGAAAATGGAACAAAATATTGTGTTATATTGTTGTCAGTCATTCCGAATATGATATTAATGACAGCCGAACGGATGTAAGTGAAATCCTTGGAGGCAGAGGGTTGTGTCAACAAGTTTATTGGTAAAAACTTTACTGAGCACAATATTCTGAATTTAACTCTCTGATATTGTATAGCTTCATTAGTAACCGCTGCTTATAACAAATGGTAATAAAATTTTTAATTTGATACAAATTCTGTAGCTCGTTTTTGCAGCATCATGATATTGTCACTTGTTCCCCTTTCCTTCAAACCGACTCTGTTTTGATGCGCTCTGTATATTATACAGGCATGATCCAATAGCTTAGAAGCATATTTGATCAATACCATGTGCTTGACTTTGTGAAATGAAAGAGATTCATTGTGGATCGGTTACGCAGGCTCTGACCAAGCAATTTCCTTCATCTTGGTTCCTCTCGAGACACGTAGCCGGAAATTAGCCTCGCTGTGCAGTTAGGAATTTTGGAAAAAGAACGGTATGGAAATTCTCATACTACGCGTCTTACTGTCACACACGTTTGAATAGCTTCGGTGGTGGAACACAACGCAAAAAATAACTTTTCAGGACTTAGTCTTGGTTGAGCAAATTTTCTGTATCAAAGTTTTCACAAAATTACTGAGGAAATAATAGGCTCATATTAGAATCTTGTCCTCATATTCCTCATCTTGAATCTTGTCGTCATATTGATCATCTTAAGACATATTCCGTTTTAACGACAGTGATTTTGTCGCAAAGCTGTCTTTAATATTTAAAAAAAAGGGCCACATACGAGTAGGACTAGAGTATTGAGGGTTACGTATAGACTCGTTACACACTTCCTCGATACCTAGAATCAATAATCTCGACAATATTTGCCTGGGATCGACGCTGGTACTGGCAATATATTGATCCCAGGGATCCCAAGAGTTTGGACGAATGTTTTAATTTCAATTTTTAAGTCGGATAACAACTGACAAAAGAAACATTTTTTGTGTGATATAGTCACAGATTCGCAATTTTCTGATTCCGTTCCTTCACTTGTACCGTGAAACCTATCTTCTTGCTAAATTTCATGATTCCGCGCCATGGGTAAGTACCCTAAAGGTTTTAATGAGTGAGTTTGCGAGTATCAAAATGTGTGACATAAATGGCCGTATCTTTTGATTCCGTTCGCTTAGAAGCTTAACATTTTCACGCCACCAAAGGACTATAGATCCCAATACGTGACATAAATTTCAACTGGATACCTCTGCCCCTTCCTGAGAAAATGTTGTCTTACAGATGGAAGGACGAGCAACAAAAAAAATTTTTTTGTGGTATAATATCAAATCGAGAATTCCCGCGTTTTTTTTTTTTTTTTTTTTTCGTTTGGTTGTAGTGTGAAACTTGTACGTCACCGTAAAGTACCCTGCAGGTTTCGATGAGTAGTTTGTGAATATCAGAATATGTGGCATAAATGGCCGTGTCTTTTGATTGCATTGACAAAAGGTTCATATTTTTACATCGCCGAAGGACTTACAGACCTTAACAAGTGATACAAGTATCAACTTAGTACAGCCACTGGTTGATGAGAAAAAAGGATTTGAATAGGTAAAAAGAGAGACAGACAGACAGACGGACGGACTAAAAAGTGATCTTATAAGGGTTCCGTTTTTACCGACTGGGGTACAAAATCCTAAGAAAAAGTGTAATTACTTCGTAATTATGATAAGTTGCTTTTTGAGCGGACAATGGTAAGCTTTATTTCGTGTATTACAGTGCGGTACTGTTAATATCTGCCTCAAATTCTGGAAATACTGTTATTGTGGAAGACGTTTATGAGTTAAATTTATATTTAAACTCCCACGAAGAATACCTCTTTCAGCAGAAAGTAGAACGAAAACAGTTAACGAGCCAATTAACGCTGAAAACATATTCAGCTCCGCTCCATGCTTTTCAGAATTGTAAGCAACAGAAATTTGTTATTGCCGGAACACTTTCAGGGGAGCAGTTCAAATATTTATGCAGCAGATGAAGCGTGCATCTGGCGCAGCCGAGAGCCGCAGCTGCGGAAACAAGTCCTCGTGCACCTAGTGCCGGTGTGTTGTTCTCGCGCATACGAGTGGATATGCGGGACAGACAGACTCCTAGCCACTTGACGCTTGTGCTCGGCTCGTTTTCCTTCCTTTACGAGAGGCAGCAACGTGACGGACACTCTAGGCGAATTCTCTGATTATAAATTTTGAGTAGTAAAGTTCCACGATGTGATAACAGAGATTTCACGAAGGCTATTCGCTCATTGGGCGCTGTATCACAGAATGGAGTTAAGCACAGTAGCCTTTGATATTTTGCATAGTATTAACGAATGCGAATTTCTTTTTAATAATAATGCTGATACAAAGGGAACACTTATTTTGGCTAACAGCGCTGCAGTTTCTCCCTCTGAATATAAGTAATTGCTTGCAAAGCGACAATCTCTTTGTATTCCACGATCGATAGGATTAATTAACGCATTGCATATAAATAGTGTCTGACCTGTTTGCCTTTAATGAGACCATTTCAACTTTTGTTCGCATTTACTTTGCAGTGTTGTACAAAGAGGATGGCAGAGGATACTTTTCCCAGTGCCATACGATTATACGCTTCACTCTGAAACAACAGTAGACCCGAAGAAGAACGATCGTTTGCAAGCCTATGTGGCTGAAGTAATTAGTCAGATATTCTCTTCGGAATAGCTATGCAAGGCATAATAAGGAGACGGAGTGAAGTGATACAATGGAATGACCACACAGATAACGTTGTTTGGAAAGCAAATCAAAGACTGCAATTTATTGGCAGAACACTTACAAAAAGCAATAGATCTACTAAAGAGACTGCTTACATCACGCTTGTCCGTCCTCTTCTGGAATACTCTTGTGCAGTGTGGCCCCCGCATCAGGTGGGACAGACGAAAGGCATCGAAAAAGTTCAAGGAAGGGCAGCTCATTTTGTAGAATCGTGAAATAGGGGATACACTGCCACGGACATGATACGTGAGTTGGGGTGGAAACAATGAAAACCACGTTTTTTTTTCGTTGCGGCGGGATTCTCTTATCAAATTTCAATCACCAACTTGCTCCTCCGAGTACGAAAATATTTTACTGGCACCCACCTTCATAGGGAGAAATGATCATCACAAAGAAGAAAGGGGAATTAAAGCTCGTAGAGAAAGATTTAAGTGCTGGTTTTTCCCGCACGTCGCTCGAGAGTGGAACGGTAGATAAAAGCTTGAAGGTGGTTAGATGAACCCTCTGCCAGGCACTTAATAGTTGAATTACAGAGTAATCATGTAGATGTAGATGTAGATTTAGACGTAGGTGCAAGTTGCGACCAGTACATTGATACCAACATTTTGTTCATGACTGGATTCAACGCGAAGAATATCTATTAGACACTGCATAAATGTTCATGCGTCATCTCTTTCACCTAACCAGTCCGACACTTAAGGAACAGGCATTGAGGCGAATACAACCGTCATGAAGTACATGAAATACGAGGATAGCCCAGAAAGTAATGTACCGCATGTTTTTCTTCAACAGTTATTTGTTGAACATAATGAGAATTACACACACGAAAGAATGGCGTTTTATCTACACACCCTATTCTTCCACGTAAAGCTCATCCCGTTCTCTGGCCTTCCTACAGCGCAAAACAAGGGCTTGTACGCACTGTCGGTACCAATCCTTGTCCTGGTAGCGGAACCAGTGCTCCATTGAGTGAATCAACTCCTCATCGTCCTCAAAATTTCTTCCACGAATGGCATCCTTTAATGGCACAAAAAAGTAGCAGTCCGAGGGGCTGTAGGGTGGAAGGGGTAACACTGTCCAACCCTGTTTTGCGATGTGTTCAGCAATCCTTAGGCTTGTGTGGGACCGAGCTCTATAGTGTTGCAGCAAAACATCTCCTGGGTTGCTGTGGCGCCGAAGTCGCCGGAAGTTTCGTTGCTGTGTTTGACATATGCTTCTGAATTGACATCACACCAATGAGAACTTTCAGTCCCAGAACTCGGGGCCTCACCGGGTGATGTAGCTGCTTTGAATTTTTTCTTCTGTGGGGAGTGGGAATGGCGCCATTCCATCGACTGTTGTTTCATTTCGGGCTGAAAAGGGTGAACCCAGGTTTCATGACCTGTCACAATCCGGGACAAGAAGGCCTCCCCCTCAGCTTCAAAACCTTGCAACAAATCAAGACAAATGTTTTTTTTTCTGTGCCATTTGTGATCCACCGTTAGAGACCGCGGGACCCATCTTGCACACACTTTTGAATATCGAAGAGTGCGGATAATTGCATCCACGCTTCCTTTGCTGATTGTCAGATGCAATCGTAATGCGTCTCAGTCTGGCCTTAGCTGTCGCAGCGGTCGCACGCTCCTCAAGTTTGCTCCGTGAACGTTCAGTGTTTACACCAGTGTTTTCGTGTTCCGTGCTCGTTTATTGACTTTTTGCACGTGAATTAAGCGCTTTCAGTTGAGCATTTGGTCTTCGTTCGTGTCATCTTTCTACGTAGTGCCGTTGGGATTTCGGCGTTGTCCGAGATTTCTTCGCTGCAGAACACCATGGCAAACTCCGTGAGAAAAAACACCGTGATTTTCGCCTTCGACAAGTACACCCGTCGAGTACGGCCCTCTGCACTTGAAATACACGACTGGATTACCGAGGTGATTGGCCTTCATTCTGAATCTGTTCATACCATGCAGCTAGACTCTGATGAATACTGCATTTTTGTAAAGTTTAACGATTCCGTGAGTGTAGACCGCTTTCTGGCAAAATTTGGTTATGAAACGGAATTTATACACCGTGATGGTACTAAAAGTACTGTCACTCCGGAATTCCGAGTCTGTAGTTAGGAATGGTTCAAATGGCTCTGAGCACTATGGGACTCAACATCTGTGGTCATCAGTCCCCTAGAACTTAGAACTACTTAAACCTAACTAACCTAAGGACATCACAAACATCCATGCCCAAGGCAGGATTCGAACCTGCGACCGTAGCAGTCGCGCGGTTCCGGTACTTAGGAATGTTAGGGTTTTGAATATTCCCATAGAAGTAGACAACTCGAAAATTAAAGATGTCCTTTCAAAGTATGGGGTTGTCAGGCAAATAGTCAACGAAAGGTGGGCTTCGCATTTCAAGCTGCAGTGCTTTAACGGCATTCGCTCCGTGGAGATGGAAGTGAAGGCAAACATTCCCTCCCACATCTTTGTTGACGGGTACAAGGCGCATGTTATGTACTCAGGGCAAACCCCTACATGTCATGTATGTAACGAGTCTGGTCACCTCCGTCAGGACTGCCCTCTCCATGTTTTTGTGCTAAAAAATAACCTTACGCAACGCCGGAAATTAACACTCAACGATTTCTTGCCAGCCAGTAATACAACAGAGCCGGCGGCTGTCGTGGATCCTGTTACTACCTCTGAAAATGTTGCACTTAATGTTAATGACTTTCTGTCTTTAAAACCTGCATTAACTGCTGAAATTCCGTCCCGTGACAGGGAGATTCCTTCTAAAAAGCGTCCTCTAGAGGACACTGAAAAAAATGTTGATGAGGACTATTGGCTATTAAATGGCTCTGAGCACTATGGAACATCTATGGTCATCAGTCCCCTAGAACTTAGAACTACTTAAACCTAACTAACCTAAGGACATCACACAACACCCAGTCATCACGAGGTAGAGAAAATCCCTGACCCCGCCGGGAATCTGATGAGGACTCTTCCTATGAAACACCCGTTGCCAGGAGGCCGAAGCCCAGTCCTGAAGATCTGTTGGAAGTGGAAAAAGGAGATGGAATGCAGGTCGATGTGGCTCCCACTTCCGCACAAGGACTTATACCGCCACGAACAGATAGTGACGCAGCTGGTAGTGACCTTTCACGGAAATGTGACCCTGAGCCTGAGGTCACGGCTGAAATAACCGCATCAAGAGCACAGCCCATACAGTGCGAACAGTACGAGGAAGTACCAAGTAAGCAACCTGCTGACTCCGAAGCCGCGCCGAAGGAGGAAATAAACAAGCATCACCGCCTCGCCAGCAAGACAACACAACAGACACCACGCCGGAACCCAATATTGACGACTCGCAAGCCACAGCCGTTGCCCCATTCAGCCACCGCCGGCGGCTGCGACAGACACCAGGTCTTGCTGTCACGCGTCATCAAGCGAAAGCCACACCAGAGAAGAAGGACATCAAGGAAAAGAATATTAAATATGAAGTCATCAGGGCCAACACTGACGAGGAGAAAGAGAATGGCCACAGTGACTTATAGCAATGGATTGTCAGGATTTCAGGATACTTTTCTTCTCAAGCTCTTTGTTTAAAAGCAGTGAAAATTTTTCTAGGAAGTTAGTACATGTAATGGGCACACAGCTTGTAAAGATCGTGCCTTGTAGGGAAGCACGTTGCTGCTATAATCATACCGATCCTCATCCCAAATAGCTTCTTCAGGTATGTCTGTGATGCAAGCTTATAGCATTACTACTATTAACATTAATAAAATACAGTCACCCTTGAAATTGGCAGCACTAAAAGAATTCTTGTACCAGTCTGGGACAGATATCGCGTTGCTACAAGAAGTTGCGATAACGGAATTTCGGATCCCAGGCTTTTTTGAAATTGTTAATGTTTCTACGGAAGCCAATATCGGTACAGCCATTCTTATAAGGGAAGGCATTCCGGTGACTGAAATCGAACGACTAAAATCAGGAAGAGCCATAGGCATAAAAATTTTCGATGTGACAGTACTTAACCTTTACGCCCCATCAGGAAATTCCCACAAATTGGATCGTGCTAAGTTTTTTCAAGATGAACTGATTTACTTATTGAGGAAAAATCCGTGTTCTCTTATACTAGGTGGAGATTTTAACTGTGTTTTAAACCAGAAAGATCAACAACCCAACTTCAACTACTCGCCACAGTTAAAAAAGTTAATAAGTGATCTATACCTTAAGGATGTGTGGGAACTTCAGCACCCGACGTCAGTCGGGTTCACGTATGTAACCAGCCACTCCCGCAGCAGACTAGATAGAATTTACGTGTTACCAAATTTGCAAAATTATTTATTAAACGTTGAAACTATTCCCGTGTATTTTAGCGATCACAGTACACTTTTAACTTGCTCTAATTTAAGTGTACAGCCAACCCGTCGATTCAGAGGCCAATGGAATTTAAATATCTCTGTTTTAACTGACGAAGAACTGGAACAGGAATTAAGACTAGCGTGGACTATGTGTCTCCGCACAGTAGACAAGCACCCAACAGTCATTGACTGGTGGACTAGGAGGGCTAAACCAAGGCTGCGGAAAGTTGTCATGCAGTATAGTGCAGCGAGGCACAGGGAGTTGAGGAATACAATGGAGTTTTATTATAAAGTTTTAAGAGACAGGCCCATGATGACGTAATTCGTCTGAATGATATCAAAAAAATAAAAGCCAAGTTATTAAGCATTAAACGGCAACAGATGGAGGGACGCAAAATTAAATCGAAAGCCACATCAGTCGTAGCAGATGAAACAGCTTCTCTGTATCACTTGGTGCGGCATGCTAAAAACAGACGTCTAACTTTAATTGATGAAGTCCAGACGCATACTGGTACGAGGCTCACATACCAGAAACGAATACTGGACGAAGTCCACAGGTATTATGAAACCTTATATGCCCCTACCACAGTGGAAGATGCAGCTCTCGAGGACTTTCTCACTATTTTAGGTCCACAATTGTCGGGAACAGACAACGCTGACATCCTGTCACCTATTACTAAAGATGAAGTGCATGAGGCAGTGCGTAACTCACCTCTCAAAAAATCTCCGGGACTTGATGGCCTCCCTGTGGAGTTTTATGCCCGCTGCTGGTCTATAATTGGGGACAAGATCACTTCCATGGCAAATGAGGTCCTGAACGGAAAACCGGTCCCTGCAGAGTTTAAGGAAAGTAAAATAGTACTGATTCCTAAGAGTAAAGGCAAAACCAACTTAAACAATTTTCGGCCTCTTTCGCTACTAAATTCTGATTACAAAATAATTTCGCGTATTATCAACAAAAGACTCTCTGCCTTTTCCAACAAAATATTGAGTCATCATCAATCTTGTTCTCCGACCACAACGATATTCGAAAGTCTGTCTGCATACAGAGATGTCATTGCAATTACCTCAGTGACAAGTATAAAATGTGCGTTAATCTTTATAGATTTCAACAAAGCTTTTGACCGCGTTAGTCATAGATACCTCTTTGCGACGCTGTCAAGAATGGCTTTCCACCCCCAGATTGTGAACATGCTAAGGAATATTGCAACAGGTATAAATGGGAAAATAGCAATCAATGGCCAGACATCTGAACCCATACAGATAAGGCGAGGGGTTCCACAGGGCAGTCCCTTACCTATGTTTTTATTTTCCGTATCTTTAGAGCCTTTCCTCCGCACTGTCCACGCAAGATTAACAGGCATAACATTGAGTTGTGAGAAAACTGTCATACGAGCTTATGCTGATGACGTGGGCGTTGTAATAAGGAATAAGGAGGAGACAGTTGCACTGGAAAGAGAAATCCAAAGGTATTGTCTAGCGTCGGGAGCGACAGCAAATGAAAACAAAAGTCAAATATTGAATCTACGGGGCCTGGATCACCTTCGACTGGCATGGGCAAAACAAGACAACAAACATAAAACTTTGGGAATAACCTTAATGGCATGTCCGATGGGGATGGCTGCTTTTAACTGGACGGAAACTAGGAGGAAAGTTCATGGTGCTGTAATGGAGAACATCCATGAACTATGGACCTGGTGCAAAAAGTCAGATTCATCAACTCCTGCGTTTTGTCTAAAGCGTATTTCACTGCGCAGGTATTTCCAATCCCTAAACTAGTAGCGAAAGGGATCATGTCCACTGTTACCAATTATTTATGGCGAGGAGACATATTCATGGTTGGTGCGACTACCGTTATACTAGATGTCAGAAACGGGGGCCTCGGTTTGGTGGATTTTCGCAATAAAGCGTCTGCTCTGTTCCTCAAACGGACTTTCCATATACTCAGAGAACTTCCACAATGTATAACCGCAAAGCTCTTTGAGGCTGTGACACCCCATAGCCTGCAAGCGCCGATTGATGTGCGAAGGATTAATGCCCGTCTGCAGTATGTGAGGAACGTTTTCCTCGAAGCAAGTTATCTTAGTGAAGAAATCAGAAGCAACACACGTATCACAGCGCGCGACATCATACATGAAAGGAAGATAAATGAGGGTAGAAACAAAATTGAAACGAAATTCCCAAATTGTGACTGGAAAGCTGTATGGCGGAACATCAACTACGCCGGGCTATCTACAGACGCTATTTCCGCATGGTACAAAACAGTTAATAATGTCATCAGCACCAACGAGAGACTATATGGGATCGGTTTAAACCAGACACACCTTTGTGGAAAATGCAATCTGGTGGACACAATCAGCCACAGATTCACCTGTGGTGGCAATGTGCATAACTGGAATTGGATCAGGCAACAAATCGCCCTTCTCACCAGATCCTCTACGGAATATATAACGCCATCGCTCCTCCTCAGACCAGACATGACATACTTTCCGAAATTAAAAACCAACGCCATTAGCTGGTTACTGGGAAAATACACTCCTGGAAATTGAAATAAGAACACCGTGAATTCATTGTCCCAGGAAGGGGAAACTTTATTGACACATTCCTGGGGTCAGATACATCACATGATCACACTGACAGAACCACAGGCACATAGACACAGGCAACAGAGCATGCACAATGTCGGCACTAGTACAGTGTATATCCACCTTTCGCAGCAATGCAGGCTGCTATTCTCCCATGGAGACGATCGTAGAGATGCTGGATGTAGTCCTGTGGAACGGCTTGCCATGCCATTTCCACCTGGCGCCTCAGTTGGACCAGCGTTCGTGCTGGACGTGCAGACCGCGTGAGACGACGCTTCATCCAGTCCCAAACATGCTCAATGGGGGACAGATCCGGAGATCTTGCTGGCCAGGGTAGTTGACTTACACCTTCTAGAGCACGTTGGGTGGCACGGCATACATGCGGACGTGCATTGTCCTGTTGGAACAGCAAGTTCCCTTGCCGGTCTAGGAATGGTAAACGATGGGTTCGATGACGGTTTGGATGTACCGTGCACTATTCAGTGTCCCCTCGACGATCACCAGTGGTGTACGGCCAGTGTAGGAGATCGCTCCCCACACCATGATGCCGGGTGTTGGCCCTGTGTGCCTCGGTCGTATGCAGTCCTGATTGTGGCGCTCACCTGCACGGCGCCAAACACGCATACGACCATCATTGGCACCAAGGCAGAAGCGACTCTCATCGCTGAAGACGACACGTCTCCATTCGTCCCTCCATTCACGCCTGTCGCGACACCACTGGAGGCGGGCTGCACGATGTTGGGGCGTGAGCGGAAGACAGCCTAACGGTGTGCGGGACCGTAGCCCAGCTTCATGGAGACGGTTGCGAATGGTCCTCGCCGATACCCCAGGAGCAACAGTGTCCCTAATTTGCTGGGAAGTGGCGGTGCGGTCCCCTACGGCACTGCGTAGGATCCTACGGTCTTGGCGTGCATCCGTGCGTCGCTGCGGTCCGGTTCCAGGTCGACGGGCACGTGCACCTTCCGCCGACCACTGGCGACAATATCGATGTACTGTGGAGACCTCACGCCCCACGTGTTGAGCAATTCGGCGGTACGTCCACCCGGCCTCCCGCATGCCCACTATACGCCCTCGCTCAAAGTCCGTCAACTGCACATACGGTTCACGTCCACGCTGTCGCGGCATGCTACCAGTGTTAAAGACTGCGATGGAGCTCCGTATGCCACGGCAAACTGGCTGACACTGACGGCGGCGGTGCACAAATGCTGCGCAGCTAGCGCCATTCGACGGCCAACACCGCGGTTCCTGGTGTGTCCGCTGTGCCGTGCGTGTGATCATTGCTTGTACAGCCCTCTCGCAGTGTCCGGAGCAAGTATGGTGGGTCTGACACACCGGTGTCAATGTGTTCTTTTTTCCATTTCCAGGAGTGTATGTTAGTTATGTCATCCACACACTTGAGTCGGACAACGAGATAGAATTCCGCGTTTACATGAAGTGTGAATATGCAAAAATCAGCACGTATCGCAACCACAAAAAGCACTACGGCAACATGCTGAAGATCGTTTTTGAAAGAATGGGTGTTGGTTAAATATGTGGAACCACTACAACACCTTGAACGAGAACGAACAGAAGAAAATTAAAAGTCACTTGGTTTCTTATTATTATTTACTATTACCTTGCTTCCGGAACATTTCTTTTTTTTTTCAAAACATTTTGTTCAAAATTACTCGTGTACGACTTCCAAAGTATTTGTGTGATTCGAGAAGAATTGTTAAGTTTTTTCTTTGTCTTTCTTACATCGGAGAATGGGAATTTTGTGTTAAGATTTCTGCACACTTAGTGCTATGACCCAACAGGGAACATGAAAAGAGAGGTGGGAGGCGTTTGGGCCTCGACGCACTGGCAGTGCCGTGAACAGACCCCACTGCTAGTGCGGCGTATACCACGCCCTGGCCATCCTAAAAATACAAATAAATAAATAAATAAATAATAAAAAATAAATAACAAATAAAAAGAAAATAAAAGTGGTTAATAAAAATTGGATTGCTGGAAAAAAAGGATGGATAAAAAAAGTGGATAGAGAAAAAAAAGCGGTTCTGGGCTCTACAGTATGGAACCGCGCGACCGCTGCGGTCGCAGGTTCGAATCCTGCCTCGGGCATGGATGTGTGTGATGTCCTTAGGTTCATTAGGTGTAAGTAATTCTAAGTTCTAGGGGACTGGTGACCTCAGAAGTTAAGTCCCACGGTGCTCAGAGCCATTTGAAACTTTTTTTTTTTTTGGCAACATCAGCTCGCTGCAACATGTCAGGTGTGACAGCCGTGGATGGCCTCCCCGACCGACGCAAATCGTGGAGCTCCGCCGAACCGCCTTCTGATGACCTCCACTCCGTGCCCAGCGACTAAGTGTACTTCTGTCAACAGCAGATGCTCCATAGACCTTGCACAAGCGTTTGTGAATATACCCGCAAGTTCTTTCTCTGCAGTGAGAAATTCAATGACGGCACGTTGCTTGTAACATACATCACCTACAGACACCATTTTGAAACTGTCCTGCAGCTACGCTACCTGTCGGAATTGACGGCAACTTGGGGCGCTCACTCAGGGAATTCCAATAATACATGCATAACGTTTCGCATTCGCAGCATTTGTGGGATCCTACCCACTCGTCTCGTATAGGATGCCTAAAGGACGCTGCGTTATCAGAATGCTGTACAACAATTCAAGCAAATGACATTAACAGTTTTTATTACAAATAAAAAGACTGACAGTACTTAAACTCGAATTTTAGTACGCTATCGCAAGCGATGCACGACATGCAGACAATCAAAGTCCTTTGCTGTATACGAGGTCCATCCATGTAAGCAACTCATGTGGATAACACGTCACTGCTGTCGTAGTACTGTGCTAACACTGTCCGACCGAGACTGGCAGGAGTGGCGCTTACATTCTCTTCGGCTAGAGGGCGCTCCTGTCGTGGTGCGGCCTTAGCCAGCGGGCTACTGGCTGGTGTCGTCTCACCGCCTTCTTTGCTCTCACAATCTTCGTCTTCGTGCCGGCGTTTTTAGATACGCCGGAACAGCATTGTTTTCGACTGAGATAAAAATTGCGGTGCATTGCTTTCTGGGCAACCCTCGCATATTTGCAGTTGCGAATATGAACAACCATCAGCTGTACAATGGAATTACGACCCATGGTTGACGACATGTGAGAGTTTGGGCCTAGCCGTGGAGCGTGCTCGGATTGTCTGATGGCAAGGCGATCCCTCCCGATAAGTGGGGTCCGGGTTCGAGTCCCAGTCCGGTACAGATTTTCGTTGTCGTCATATCATTATACGAGGGTGAGTCATATGAAAAACTTAAATATTTTTAAAATATTATTTATTGTGCAAAAGTGGTACAAAGCTGTATCACTTTTCAACATAATCTCCCCCACGCTCAATGTAAGTCCTCCAGCGCTTACAAAGTGCATAAATCCCTTTAGAAAGAAAGTCTTTTGGTAGTCCGCGCAACCACTCACGCACCGCGTGGCGTACCTATTTATCAGAACGATTCTTGCAAGGAAGCCATCACCTTCTCGTTCAAAGCGCTGAAGAAGTTCTTCACAAGCATCAACAACTCGTTCTCTCATTTCGGGAGTCAGCTGCTGTGGCACCCATCTTGCAGAGACTTTGTAAAACTGCACAATGTGGTTTGCTGACCCATGACTAATCTGTAAACATGCTGCAATGTCATTGAGTGTCACTCGGTGGCTTTCCTTCACTACGGCTTCAACTGGTGCAATGTTCTGTGGAGTCAGAACTCATGAAACGCCCCCTTAAAAAAATTAATGAATTACTGTGCTGGTAAACCCCTTACGTTATTTGATTTTCAAACAGCTGAGCAAAACTGAACGTACTCAGACATTACTGTCTTTCCTTATTCTGATCAACACTAAACTGACACACAATATTTTTAGCGCAACGCAATCTGACTTTTAATAATCCCTACAAAAGAATGGCCCTGACTAACAATAACTTATAACTTTCATGACTCACTTACCTCACAAAAATCTTCGTTCTTCAAACTACTGCAATACAGCGAGTGCCAATACTGCCAGCTAAATAAAAGGTTCTAACTACTGAAGACACTAACTACTGATAGGCATAGTTAGCAAATGAAAGATTTTGATAAAGAACAAACAATGTATTTACCTTAATAGTGTTGAAAAGTTATAATATACAGGGTGATTCAAAAAGAATACCACAACTTTAAAAATGTGTATTTAATGAAAGAAGCATAATATAACCTTCTGTTATACATCATTACAAAGAGTATTTAAAAAGGTTTTTTTTCACTCAAAAACAAGTTCAGAGATGTTCAATATGGCCCCCTCCAGACACTCGAGCAATATCAACCCGATACTCCAACTCGTTCCACACTCTCTGTAGCATATCAGGCGTAACAGTTTGGATAGCTGCTGTTATTTCTCGTTTCAAATCATCAATGGTGGCTGGGAGAGGTGGCCGAAACACCATATCCTTAACATACCCCCATAAGAAAAAATCGCAGGGGTTAAGATCAGGGCTTCTTGGAGGCCAGTGATGAAGTGCTCTGTCACGGGCTGCCTGGCGGCCGATCCATCGCCTCGGGTAGTTGACGTTCAGGTAGTTACGGACAGATAAGTGCCAATGTAGTGGCGCTCCATCCTGCTGAAATATGAATTGTTGTGCTTCTTGTTCGAGCTGAGGGAACAGCCAACAAATGCTTGCTGGATGCGTGCTACATTTTCATCACTCGTTCTCGGCCGTCCAGAACTTTTCCCTTTGCACAAACACCCATCCTCTGTAAACTGTTTATACCAACGTTTAATACACCACCTATCAGGAGGTTTAACACCATACTTCGTTCGAAATGCACGCTGAACAACTGTCGTCGATTCACTTCTGCCGTACTCAATAACACAAAAAGCTTTCTGTTGAGCGGTCGCCATCTTAGCATCAACTGACGCTGACGCCTAGTCAACAGCGCCTCAAGCGAACAAATGTACAACTAAATGAAACTTTATAGCTTCCTTAATTCGCCGACAGATAGTGCTTAGCTCTGCCTTTTGTCGTTGCAGAGTTTTAAATTCCTAAAGTTGTGGTATTCTTTTTGAATCACCCTGTATATATCAGTTCATGACATCCAGTCTTACAAATTTACTGTCTCTGATGGACACATATCCAGATCATCCGCTCTCAAAACTCCGCCATCTCTCTCCCCACATCCACCACTGCTGGCAGCTCACCTCCAACTGCGCAACGCTACGCGCTGTTAACATCCAACTGCCCAACACTACAATAGCAAATATTGCAACAATGCCAACCAGTCTCAGACTGCACACAGCACAGTCAGTGATTTTCATTCAGAGTGCTACGTGGCGTTACCAACATAAAAACCTAAACAGTCTACTTACACTCATTGTGCCTGACCTGGACGAGGAGCACCTTCCACTGAAGTCACACCATTTGCGAACTTCCTACTCCATTCGTAGACTTGCTGCTGTGACAAACATGCATCACCGTACTGAACCTTCATTCGTCGATGAATTTCAGTGGGTTTCACGCCTTCACTACGCAAAAACCGAATAACCGAACGCTTTTCTTCCCTGGTGCAAGTCGCAAGTGGGGCGGCCATGTTTATACTGATACTGCGACGGTATGTGTGCATCTGCATTATGCTTCCACCTACAGACCATTCTGCACGCTGTTTGTAGCACACTTACCAACTTACAGGATAACGGCGCGAAATTTCGATTTGTTACTACAAATTTAAGGTTTTCATTCGACTCACCCTCGTACAGCGGATGACTGTCCATATTCGCAACTGCGGATACGTTTCGTGTACACTTAACGGAGACATAACGGAAGAGCTGAAAGTCTAGTTGGACTCTGGGGTGTTAAACGCTTAAAGGCACCCTAGGAGTGCAGCGGACTATCTCTTGAAAGGTTTATCCGCAGCAGGTCCGCCAGCCGGCAGTGGTCGGATAAATCATTAGGTGGGTGGCTGGAGGCAGAGGCTGAGGCAGGGTGTTTTTGTGCGGCTGCGGCGGCGGCGGCGGCCGCGCCGGGGTCAACGATCAACGCCCGTGCCGGCCGGCCGGCCGCTGGCCCGCTTCCCACGGCCCCCACGCCCCCCGGCTGTGCGCGGCCCTGCTCTGCTCCGCTCTGGGTCAAGGTCGCTCCGTCGCGTGCGCCAATCACACCGCGGCGCGGCGCCGACCACCACCTCGTTATCGCCGTCGGCCACCGGCGGCCCACGCCCCACGGCGCCGCCCCCTATCCACCGACCGCAGACCTGTCAACGGTCACCCAGCTTCTCTCTCGCCAAGTCTACATTCATCTCCGTCAGTACCCGAGCTCTGCAGATCGCTGAGGAATGCTCAGTGCACCACTTATGTCAGGATTTCTTCCATTCGGGTTGTTACGTCGCCTGTTGCCCGTTTCCTTTAACAAGTGTCTTCCGATCGCGTGAGTCAGTACCTAGCTTACGTCTCTCGATTAATAAACGTCATACTTAATTTTCAAAGGCTCACGCTACTCCTCTCAGTGGGCTAGTCGTTAGATTTTCGCCAACATGCCACGTACCACGACTCTCACTACCCGGACGGCACTTGTTGACTGCTCAAGGACACCGACCGTGCGAGGTGGCGCAATGCTTAGCATACTGGACTCGCATTCGGGAGGACGACGGTTCAATCCCGCGTCTGGCCATCCTGATTTACGTTTTCCGTGATTTCCATAAATCGCTCCAGGCAAATGCCGGGATGGTTCCTTTGAAAGGGCACGGCCGACTTCCATCCCCGTCCTTCCCTTATCCGATGAGACGGATGACCTCGCTGTCTGGTCTCCTCCCCCAAACAACCCAACCAACCAAGGACACCGACAAAGGTGAAGATGAGTAATCCTGTTTGATCCCAGCAAGAAAACAGTAGACTCGTACTGCAGGCTCCATTTTCTACTGCCACCCTAAACGACCGATGCTACAAAAAGCTATGTCCGTCTTACAGACGAGTTCTTAGAGAACTCTCCAGATTTGTTACATTGGCTTTGCCTAGCAGGTTAATCGCCAGCTACCTCCCAAGAAAGTATGCTTTCATTGCTGGCGTCCATTTTTTAATCTCGGTGACCAGCTTTCTGATGACCGTTAATATAAGGGGGCATCAAAATGTTCCCGATCGAGGGCGTTACTGCAGCGCATATGCAGCGTAGCGCAACCCCGATGCGTATATACGAGGGTAATCCCAAAAGTAAGGTCTCCTATTTTTTAATAAGTACATAGACCTGTTTATTTCTACAATGGTTTACATCAGTTTACAGCTTGAACATTTACCTATTTGTCAACATAATCACCATTTCTGTCGATGCATTTTTGTAGACGCTGTGGCAGTTTTTGTATGTCCATGTCATACCAGGTCGCCGCCATGCTGTTCAAAAAGTTATGAACTTCTTATTTCACCTCGTCGTCGGAGCTGAATCGCTTTCCGGACAAATGTTCTTTTAACTTAGGGAACAGATGATAGTCGCTGGGTGCCAAGTCAGGATATAGCGTGGGTGGGTGATTGTGTTCCACTGAAACTGTTGCAGGACAGCAACGGTTTGCCGAGCGATGTGTAGGCGAGCGTTGTCATGGAGAATGTGTACGCCCTTCTCCGGTTGTGAATTGCCCGTCTGAGTTTTTTCAGAGTCTCACAGTGCCTGCCCATTGGGCATAAAGTCGACCAACAACACCCCTTTCCGAACCCAAAAAACGGTTGTGATGACTTTACCGGTAGACTGTGTTTGATTGAATTTCCGCGGCTTTGGCGAATAAGGATGCCGCCACTGGCGTGATTGTTGCTTGGTCTCAGGTATAAAGTGGTATGCCCAGGTTTCGTCACCCGTGACAGTTGAGTCCTTCCCGCGCCCGGGTTCCCGGGTTCGATTCCCGGCGGGGTCAGGGATTTTATCTGCCTCGTGATGAATGGGTGTTGTGTGATGTACTTAGGTTAGTTAGGTTTAAGTAGTTCTAAGTTCTAGGGGACTGATGACCATCGATGTTAAGTCCCATAGTGCTCAGAGCCATTTGAACCATTTTGAACAGTTGAGTCCAGGAAGTTGTCCCGTTCAGCTGCAAGACGGTGAAGAAATGCGCAGGAAGCATCAACTCGTTGCCGCATGTGGTCCTCAGTCAGCATGCGTGGCACCTATCTTGAGCACACCTTCCGGTAGTTCAATGTTTCCCTTAAAATTCTGTGAGCGGTGCTTCGGGAAACCTCAGGAACCAACGTGCAGAGATCATCCAGGGCGATCCGCCGATCTGTCTCCTCAAAAATTGACGGTCTCCCGCTCCTTTGTTCGTCCTGAATTTAGGCACGACCAGCTGCAAAGTCTCTACACCACTTACGAACATTTTTGAAATCCATGCGCGACTCACCATACACTTCCGTCAATTGGCGATGGATATCAATCGGCGCGGTAGCCTTTGCGTTCAAAAAATCGAATAACTGCGCGCAATTCGCACTTGGCAGTAACATCCAACGGGAGCTCCATTGTCAACGGCTGCGAAGCCAAGACTGAGCGCCTCAGCGCGTCTGCGAATGCTTACACACAGCCCGTGAAGCACTCTTCATAACAGTGTGACCAACTGGCACACAAACAGAGTTCTGTACTTATAAAAAAATAGGAGACCTTACTTTTGGGATTACCCTCGTATAAGCAGCGAATGTACGCAAGGGGTTAGCGTGGTATTCGTTTCTTTCCGGTCGTTGGTGCGGTAAATGCGGAAACGGACCGATGTGCTGCTATTCTTTCCTTGGCTGCCGAAGGAGAACCACGGGTAGACATCCATCTGAGAATAAAAAATGTGTTTAGGACAGCATGTATGTCCAAAACCACCGTTGAGAAATGATGCGCCAAGTTCTGTGCTGGACGCGATTCGAAACAAAACGGCGATCAATCTGGGAGGCTTGACACTCGACAGTGGAACACTCGAGCACCCGCTGTATGGTCCTCATCTCTCCCCAGGCGATTATCGCGTCTTCGGCGCCTCAGAAAGTGCCTTGAAGGGTCGACGAGAGCTGTCGGACGACGATGTACAGCAGGCAGTTATGGGCTTCTTCACGCAGTACGACACAGCGTTTTTTACCGAATGGGTATCTCAACCTGGTGCGTGGATGAGGTAATTGCCTCAAATGCTCATATTGCTTGGTTGGCATACCTATTCTTGACTGCACGGCCTTAGAACGGAAAATTTTCGATCGCCCTTCAAATTACAGTTTGAAAGGTGTGGCATTAATATTATCGTGGCCAAAAATTAATCCTGCACATACGAATGATTGAATAGGATTGGGGAGAAGAGGAGTTTGTGGCACAACTTGACTAGAAGAAGGGTTCGGTTGGTAGGACATGTTTTGAAGCATCAAGGGATCACAAATTTAGCATTGGAGGGCAGCGTGGAGGGTAAAAATCGTAGAGGGAGACCAATAGATCAATACACGAAGCAGATTCAGAAGGATGTAGGTTGCAGTAGGTACTTGGAGATGAAGAAGCTTGCACAGGATAGAGTAGCATTGAGAGCTGCATCAAACCAGTCTCAGGACTGAAGACCACAACAACAACAACGAATGATGGCATGTAATTTCCGTCTGACTCTCGTGTCAGAACGCAAAGAAAGTCGGCAAGAAAGATGTTTTAAATTTTAATCTATAATTTAATCCCACACTGATGAGAAATACTCAAGTATAGGTCGAACGAATGTTTTGTAAGCCATCTCCTTTGTTGATGGACTACATTTTCTAAGGACTCTCCCAGTGAATCTCAACCTGGCACCCGCCTTACCAACAATTAATTTTATATGATCATTCCACTTCAAATCGTTCCGTACGCATACTTCCAGATATTTTACAGAAGTAACTCCTACCAGTGTTTGTTCCGCTATCATATGATCATTCAATAAAGGATTCTTCTTTCTATGTATTCGCAATACATTACATTTGTCTATGGGTCAGTTGCCACTCCCTGCACCAAGTGCCAATCCGCTGCAGATCTTCCTGCATTTCGCTACAATTTCCTAATGCTGCGTCTTCTCTGTATACTACAGCATCATCTGCGAAAAGCCGCGTGGAACTTCCGACACTATCTACTAGGTTATATATATATATAGTGAAAAGCAATGGTCCCATAACACTCCCCTGTGTCACACCAGAGGTTACTTTATCTTCTGTAGACGTCTCTCCATTGAGAACAACATGCTGTGTTCTGTTTGCTAAAAACTCTTCAATCCAGCCACACAGCTGGTCTGACATTCCGTAGGGTCTTACTTTGTTTATCAGGCGACAGTGCGGAACTGTATCGAACGCCTTCCGGAAGTCAAGGAAAATGGGATCTACCTGGGAGCCAGTATCTAATATTTTCTGGGTCTCATGAACAAATAAAGCGAGTTGGGTGTCACACGATCGCTGTTTCTGGAATCCATGTTGATTCCTACAGAGTAGATTCTGGGTTCCCAGAAATGTGCGAGCAAAGAACATATTCTAAAATTCTACAACAGGTCGATGTCAGAGATATAGGCCTATTGTTTTGCGCATCTACTCGACGACCCTTCTTGAAAACTGGTCGACATTTCAAAAACTCCTTTATATGAAAGTTTCTATTAATATATTATATTTCATATCGGTGTTTTCACTTTTACAACTCCTAACAAGAATTTTCGCCTATAACCTCGATGGAAGAGCATCGCTAAAAAAATTTCGGACTGTGAATTTTATCATTAGAGAATTGAAGATTTTCGAGGCAAAAGAAATGAAAAACAAATTTTGATACGCAGTCTCTATCACATCATCCACCAGATGCATAATTTGATTCGTCGAATTGCCGCACAGGAGGTACGCCGGTCAGTGGCCTTCAGCCCCCATTCAGCCAGTGGTTCCCATTATCCTTGTGACTTCGAGGCGATGCCTAACAGACACGGAAAGACCGTAACAGCTACGTAACTACCAGCTGACTCACACAGGACGCTTCAAGCTCAGGAAGTACACCATGAACTCGAAGGCCTGTACCTTACCGACAATAATGCTACCAGAATTTCAGTGCAAATTCTTCCAGAACGACGGGAAGAACAGAAGAAGCTTTATAACAGATAGACACACAAATAATTTTAAATCATTTCAAGAAGTATTTGTTTTGTAAATGAAACTGCCTTCTCTTGCTGCAAGAGAAGACGTTTTTATTTACAAAACAAATATTTCTGTGCTTGCTACGGAGGACAGCCACGCAAACAAACTCGTCATTTCAAGAAATTTTTGTCCGCAGCTCGTGGTCGTGCGGTAGCGTTCTCGCTTCCCACGCCCGGGTTCCCGGGTTTGATTCCCGGCGGGGTCAGGGATTTTCTCTGCCTCGTGATGACTGGGTGTTGTGTGATGTCCTTAGGTTAGTTAGGTTTAAGTAGTTCTAAGTTCTAGGGGACTGATGACCATGGATGTTAAGTCCCATAGTGCTCAGAGCCATTTGAACCATTTTTTCAAGAAATTTCGTAAGTTGATGGCGAGCTTCCCAATCGCACTAAAAGAGATTGCAGGGGATTGAATCCAACTGTGCTCTTTGTTGGGTAATGTGCAGCAGTGTTACTTAAACATCGATAAACTACTGATTAATCGATAGTATCTGCACCGTCACCACGGTCGGTAGTCTGGTTTAACTATCGATTGTCCTATCGTTTATAATGTCCTTTTTTTTAATTGGCGCCTAAAAAATTGTCGTTTCTTATTACCTCCATAGATTGTATGAAAGTATTTAATCAACATCAAATATGGTGGTGCCTTAGCTAGTCGATGTTGTTTATAAACTATGTTCTTCATAGATTGGTTGCTGTGGAGGAGGGATCGCGAGAGAGGGAATTTTCTAGTTTGTCTTCCGGTGATGACAACTCACGGTCGTGCACATGTCGCACCGATGAGATGATTATGGTAGAAATTACACACGTAAATAACATGGTTTCGTGAATGTGCATTATACAGACTGTCATCTTCAAATGTGTGAGCTTGCTTACATGTAGCAAGGAATACAAATGTAGATAAGGCTGTTGCAATACAACGCAGTTAGTAGAGGAAAAAATGACATTTTAAAGGTTTGTTAAGTGTTTGTGATTGTACTGTGTAATGCATTTTAAAATAAATACAATTAAATATTTATTAATTAAACACATCTGTTACTGTTCTCTTCTGTTTCTGAGTCCTAATTGTACTTCATGTACATCTGCATCTACATGGATACTCTGCAAATCAGATTTAAGTGCCTGGAAGAGGTTTCATAGAACCACCGTCACAATTTTCTATTATTCCAATCTCGTATAGCGCGCGGAAAGAATGAACACCTGTATCTTTCCGTACGAGCTCTGATTTCCCTTATTTTATCGTGGTGATCGTTGCTCCCTATGTAGGTCGGTGTCAACAAAATATTTTCGCATTTAGAGGAAAAAGTTGGTGATTGGAATTTCGTGATAAGATTCCGTCGCAACGAAAAACGCCTTTCTTTTAATGATGTCCAGCCCAAATACTGAATCATTTCTGTGACACTCTCTCCCATATTTCGCGATAATACAAAACGTGATGCCTTTCTTTGAACTTTTTCGATGTACTCTGTCATTCCTATCTGGTAAGGATCCCAAACCGCATAGCAGTATTCTAAAAGAGGACGGACAAGCGTAGTGTAGGCAGTCTCCTTAGTAGATCTGTTACATTCTCCAAGTGTCCTGCCAATAAAACGCAGTCTTTGGTTAGCCTTCCCCACAATATTTTCTATGTGTTCCTTCCAATTTAAGTTCTTCGTAATTGAAATACCTAGCTATTTAGTTGAATTTACGGCTTTTAGGTTAACTGATTTATCGTGTAACCGAAGTTTAACGAGTTCCTCTCAGCACTCATGTGGATGGCCTCACACTTTTTGTTATTTAGGGTCAACTGCCACTTTTCGCACCATTCAGATATATTTTCTAAATCGTTTTGCAGTTTGTTTTGATCTACTGATGATTTTATTAGTTGATAAACGACAGCGTCATATGCAAACAACCGAAGATGGTTGCTCAGATTGTCTCCCAAATCTTTTATATAGATAACGGACAGCAAAGGGCTTATACCACTACCTTGGGGAACGCAAGAAATCACTTCTGTTTAACTCGATGACTTTCCGTCAATTACTACAAGTGTTTTCAGTCGCACGTGTTAACGTGTAAGGTGATTCGAAAACAAAAAACCCTGATGCAATCCTAATGCTCCTGCGTCACTTCTGCTTTTGTAGAAGAACAAATATCATGCATATGTTGGTTGCCCGTGTTGTGTTTGATTAGTGGAGTTTGTTCCTTCCATCTCCCGCAAAATTGAACGTAGTAAAAGCACAACCCATCGACTGTCAAGTTTCTTTATTTGTATGGCGAAATATGACTGTTTCAGTGGATGTGAGAGGACTAACTTCTTCTTGCCAAGAGTTGACGGTGAATGTCCGGGAATGTTTTTGCAAAACTCCCAAGTCCTGTACATAGCTCTTAAGCAATTGCCCGTTAATGCTGTAATACCTTGTTTGAAACTTGTGCAACAGGTGACATAGCTCGCCGTTATTTTTTTTTTTCAAGTTTACGTCGTTCTACAACCGGATTACCAATTTTTCGAGCGTTACGAGAAAGAGTTCTGCCTCTAAAGCTTCTGTCTCTTCGGGGTATCGTAGGAGGTGACCTCAGTGTGCCAACAATGGCTTTTTCCTCACTCATTTCGTTATTTAAACGCCACACAAGAGCAGGATTATTCCTCATTACGCAACTATAGTGCCACAACTGTTGAATCGCTGTCGTTGGCAGCAGTGAGACAAAGAGCACAGTAGCCAAGATGTGTTCCGAGTGGTACCGACATGGAAACGATCAGTACCTTCCACACGCCACCGACAGTCTCTGTTGCCCGAGGAAATTCCACGCATCTAAGATTATTTTGTCTGTGTAAGAGGTGCGTAAACAGAGTTTTTTGTTATTGTTTCGAAAATGAACCGTAAAAATCAATCATTTGAGTGGAATTTTTTCGGGAAAGTGGGAGTTGATAGTCAGTTTCTAAAATTTACCATCTGCATTAAAGATTATAAACACGTCCAGGGAAAAGGGCTAATTTAAGAGACCACTAAAAAGAAAGCATAAAGAAAAACTAGAGAACCACGGGTTAGTAATAGAACTGAAAGGTGAGGGATCAACTTCAGAGATAGATCAAATGCAGGAGGTGCAACCAAAAGAACCGAGAAGCTCTGTAAAACATTATTTTATCAGAAGTCAGTTGCACAATGTCAGTTCAAAAGTAAGAAAAGAACTTGATTCTCTTTATGCACAAATGACTGCTATCGATATGCTGCCATACATAACTTCCGACCATCTAGGTTTGAAAAAATTTCTTCTTTATGCCTTAGATAGCGGATATGAGCTGCCAGATAAAACCATACTTAAATGTTTACTGATCTCAAAACTATAAGAAAACATAAAACATAAATTTTAAAAGGGCTTACAAATTGTAACTTTTTAGTGTTACAACGGACACGCGGAAAAGTAACGCAAATGAAAGCGTACTGCCATTGACTTGCCACTTTAAAATGGACGAAAAATTAGTTTCACCCATATTAAAAGTGACAAAAACTGCAGGTCATAGCAACGAAGAATCTACGCACCCGGCTTTCGGTTCATTCTTCTGATCTGTACAAGTCAGTGTAAGTCAAGTCGGGGTAACTGGTAAGGTTTTTCTTGGAAATTTCACCCCGCCCCCTCCCCGCCTTCACTCCCCCTCACCAATCTTGTCGATAGAAATCTGAAACCGTCGTGTCATTCCATTTCTGTTTATGGACACTGCCAACCGTAACAGATCACCGAGTAATTGCGTTACAATACGTTTAATATATTTTCTTATTCATTACTACAAATAAGTTACACATTTGAACATGCATGTCTCTATAATGGGCTTTCTCAAAACACTGCTACTTCCGCATCCAAAGTTTCACTTGAGAGTTTGTGTGATAACAGACTAATAAGTCAGAAACGAATGCGAACCACAACACCGACTGAACCAAAATTAAGACAGCATAGCGAAATAAGCTTTCAGTTGCGTTACAATTACTGTGTTGCTATCTTCCGAGTATATATACAACGTGCTTTGGTGTGCGATTTATGCGGAAGCGTTTCCATTGTGTTAGCGTATCGGAACGGAATTAAAACTTTCGGTGCTTAGAAAATGGCGTCAATATTAATGCATCTATTTGCCAAAAAAGACTAACCACAGCAAGTTGTAAATATGGGCCGTACTAATCGAATCGGAACTTTCCAGTTGTAATGGAAAACTCCCAGCTATTGTATAATGGAAGCTGTTGTATCGCCACTACAGTGAAGTCGACGAAACGCTATCTATTAGGTTCTGTCAATTGCAAACTTTGAGCGGCGAGGGTATATTATAGGAATGCATCAGTATGATGGGTGAAGGTGGCGATACTGCTGTCTCTCGCGGCATCTTTCCTTATCCTTCGTTAATACCGTGTTGTGCTCTTTATACCGCTCCGTGCGCCTCCCCCGACGAAAGGCGAAACACCCAACAAAACTTCTACAAGCTACACCCTTTACGTCGATTGTAGTAAGGTCGCAAGTGCTGCCGATCTCAGCGATGTTGCAACTGTAGCACTGCAGTAGAGTGATGGCCCTTTTGTTTTGTACTGAGTTTCAACTAAACTGAGAAAAAACATAATGAGTGAAGAAGCCAACCTTGTTCTCTTCAACGCAGTTTCAATCTTGTTATTGCCACGTGTAGCTTATACCATATTTACTGCAGTTCATCAGCAAGCATGAACATCTATGATAGCAACATTGCATGGCAGACCAGTAATAAAAAAAAATGGTTCAAATGGCTCTGAGCACTATGCGACTTAACTTCTGAGGTCATCAGTCGCCTAGAACTTAGAACTAATTAAACCCTAACCTAAGGACATCACACACATCCATGCCCGGGGCAGGATTCGAACCTGCGACCGTAGCGGTCTCTCGGCTCCAGACTGTAGCGCCCAGAACCGCACGGCCACTCCGGCCGGCAGACCAGTAATCACTTTCCCTCTCGCATCCCTATTCCTTATGTTGACCTTCCTTCGCCTCTTCTTCTTCTTCTTCTTCTTCTTCTTTCTCTTCCTGCTTTCCCCGTGCTTCTAAGAAGCTGAAGCTCAACGTAACATCGACAAGTAATACATTGGCCCAATTTTTATGAGAATTATTTTTTTAAATATATGAAAGCAATTTTTCACATAAAAAGACGTCGAAATAAAGAATTTTATTGACAATATTATGCAAAATTTCGGACATACTGGCAGGATGCTGTAGCATTACATTTTTTTCAGGTCTTCAGTCAAATCTTACTAGAATGCAATGTTCGTGACAGACAGCAGTAATGGTTACAGACAACGCTGCAGTTATGAAAAAGCCGCCTAAATCTTAAGGTTTCGACATTCGCCCTGTTTTCTCCACTGCAGCAATTTAGCAATACAGGACTGTTTGAAATCAGAAACATTTTCCAAAATTTTATAGAAAATAAATGCTATTGTGACTTTATTTCATAACTCTACATTAGCCAGTGACAAACTGCACAGTGTTCAAAAAAGAGCAAACAAAAAAAGAACTGAGACGGATACAAGAGGTGCAGTCTCGATGGAAGAGATCGTACCACACGCTCAAGAATTTTGAAAGTACGAAGTCAGCTTGAGATTGGAATCAATAAAACTTAAAAAGCACTTCTATCCTCACAGCAGAAAATTACTTAGCTATACAAGAGATAACAGATCTTCTTGAACCTTTTGAAGCACAAACAACAACATCTCAAGGGAGTCATACATCACTGTTGCCTTAATTATGCCTCATATGTGAGGTATTGCTGCAAAGTTTTCAGACATCGAAAGAACCTCAACAACTAATGAAGGACGAAGTGTTCTGGGTTGGGTTCCTTGATTAAAGCAGTCAATGAAAGAGTGAAACCATTTAACACATTGACTGTTAATGTGTCTGTGACATTGTTAGAGCCTAGGTTTAAAAAACTTGTTTCAGAACATTTCAAGAGGCAGAGAACGCTGCACAAGTACTTCAGAATGTGTTTTTTTTTTTTTTGTTTTTTGTTTTTTGCCCAATCAGCAACAGCGTAACGTCGATGTCGTTACATAAGTCAGTGATTCCATAATTGACCTACATCAGTATTCTGGAAAACCTGTAATAGATAAGCATGCTATGTTTTAGAATATTGTGCAAAATCTAATAATATGTTTCGTGTAACGGCCACTAAATTTTTGTGGTGTCCAGCGACTTCAGTTCCTGCAGAGAGGGTTTTCTCCAAGGCAGGATAAGTAATTACTGAAAAACGAAACAGACAATAGGAGAAGAATTTAAACACCTTACTAGTATCTTTTAATGTTGTACTTTAGAAAAGACACTACAGGACAAGAATTTAAATACCTTACTTTTTATAAAACAAAATTTGCATATCTTGTGTTTTAAGCAAAAAAAGCTCTTAGAAAGCTATTTTGCATTTGAAATACTTGCACTAAACAATCAATAGTTAATCGATATATCGATAGCTTTGAAGAATAATATCGATAATAACGGTTGCGTCAACTATCGATGTTTAAGTAACACTAATGTGCATTCAGTGACAGAGAGACATACTTCCAAGGTATCCCAGCAATGACACTACACGTACCCGGATCCACTGACACTAATCTTTCTGAAGCAGAGCTTCCTTGCTAATTACTGTTTTTTTCTTCAATGCCTGACATGCATGGCAGTCTCCATAACATGATACTAACGAACATCAGCCGAAACGTACAAATATCTAACCTATATCAACACCATCCCTCAAGTGTATAAGTACATACTCTCGGCATCTTGTTTAAACGAAAAGTGAAATGACTTTCTCCAGCTGCTCATCATTCTAGAACTGACAGTGGCATCCTTTCAGTTCGTGGCTGTATTTCTCTCAGTCCGTCTTAACTGATATAACTCTCGAGTGGACGTTGTACCTATTCGTCGACTGAAATAATGTATTTGCTACATAGCGTGTTCGCTTTTATATTATGTAATCGGACGGCCATAAGGGTCCTCTGCAAGTAGCGTGAAGTTATTACGCTATTTACCATTCACGTTATCATGATGTCGAGTTAAAGTCACTTGTTGGCGTCATCGTTTCCTGGTCGTCATGTCTGCGCGGCTGTTGGTAGGCAGCGACCGAGCGACGCAGGCAGATGGAGGTGCGATAGGAGGGACATCACAGCGCCGTCTGCAATCCCCAGCGTCGATTTTCGTCCCGTAATGCCCTCTGAGCCCTGGGTGAGGGCAGATACCGATTTCCCTGCCACCCACTCGCCAGAGAGCAAAAACGTTGCACGCGAGCCAACTCGGCGACCCCGTCATGCAGTGGCGACTCTGCAAATCCTGTTACAGCGAATGCAGAGCATTACGCAAAGGTCTCTCTCGTGCGAGCATTAATCGTTCGTGCTACATTTGTGTAACTTGTGACTCTCTACGCCCTGCGCCATAACAGCAAATTCTTGTCACGGTGCTGCCAACATTCTGCTCTGTGATTTGCTAGCCAAATTTTCGTTTGTATATGGCGACAAAAGATATCGCACAGTGTGAATGCGGTTTAGCTAGCATCTCTCACTGTAGTGTTTGCGCCATCACATTAATTGGCCACTGTTAAGCAATTATCCCTTGTTCCTTTAAAGATGTATTCAGTTATGATTAATTTCATGACGCCCCAAATCAGAGACATGCCTTGCTGTAAGCTCTTTTTTGTGCGTGTGCGTTCGATGTCTGGTTTATTGAGCATTCAGCATGTCTATGTCTTCCCATAACGTGAAAGACTAGAAGATACACGACAGAGAACGTCTTCACACAGAACTGCGCTCCGGGCGAGCCTGCAGAAGCCCTGTAACGCTCAGTGTTTCAGAAGGATTCATCCTATTTGACATGACTACAGCCTCTACATGAATGAATACACAAAAATTAGGTAAAATTTAACCAACACAAAGAATATAACTTTTATTTAATTGTCTTGATCGCAAAGTTATTGAACAGAATTACCATTTTCGGCTATACAATACCGGTCTTCAGAATCTACAATAGAAGTAAAAAAAAAAGACCAGTACTATCTGTTACAGTAGGAGATTAAAAACAAAGAACACAAAATACAATACAAACATGTATTCATATTATACTTTCTACCCTTTGTTTTAATCTCTTACAGCAATAGATAGAAGGTTTTTTCCTTTGATTTCTATTTTAGATTTTGGAAAGAGATATTGTGTTGTTGAAACTGGTAATTAAGATCACTAACCTTTGTAATCAAGACAGTGAAACAAAAAAAATATGCATCTTGTGATCGCTCTCCAAATTGTCATTTTATGTCAAATTCTGGTCAACACGAAGGAGTACAAAGTTTTTATTTTCAAGAGAACCAACCGATTTTACAAGGATAAATCTTTTACGCGTATGCACATGCAGCCTTGAGATATTTTTATAATTACGTCTACGATCAAAGTTTTAACTTGCATTATACAGATGTGGGAATTTAATGTGCTTTCCAACGGACACAAGGCATATCCTGACCATAGCCAAAGTCATCTCATACTTCCACGAGTATCTCTGGAGTTACTAAAGTTATTGTTTATTATTTGCGGCAGGTTCGAATCCTGCCTCGGGCATGGATGTGTGAGATGTCCTTAGGTTAGTTAGGTTTAAGTAGTTCTAAGTTCTGGGGGACTGATGATCTCAGAAGTTAAGTCCCATAGTGCTCAGAGCCATCTGAACCATTATTTGCGCCGTCCCCCTGCAGCCTAATTTGCTTGAATGGAAGGTGGAGTCTTTCTTAAACACGCACAAAAAAGTACAGAGGTATCAGCCAGTGGGAAATTCGTAACCCCTCCAGACGGCAGTTCGATCAGTCGTTGAGGCAGCTCACATCTAAGAAACGTTGTTACATGCAGGTGCTAGAGCTGCGGTACTGCGTCTTCCTGAAAACCGACGTTTTCGGTTAAGTTCTCGCAACTGTGCGAAACACCAGATCTCCAGCTTATCCAGCTGAGTGGTTCCCGTACCCAAGTAAACGAACAAGCTAACAGCAGTAGGAGAATCGCCAATTGACTTTTATTTTTGATACGTAAATTAAAAGTTCGTATCTTCATTCACATAGAATATTTGAGAAATCGGATGAATATTTTCGAAAGGTCCGGTAGCTGCGGCCAGTACTGAAACTATCACTCCGATAGCATGCAGGTCTGTGTCAGGTGAGAGCGCACAATGTCGGAACATTGGATTTAGTACATGACAAGTAACAGAGTTTGTAGATTCTGAGAGAAATAGAAGCAAACCAAGTGTTTCTACATAATGCTTTTAGAGGGGCCATTTTTGGCATAGGAAAGGAGGTCGTTCCACAACAGCAACGAAAATTGTTAACGAAGGCCGTGTCCTTTCAAAGGAACCATCCCGACATTTGTCTGAAGCGATTTAGGGAAATCATGGAAAACCTAGACCAGGTTGGCCGGAAGCGAGTTTGAACCGTCGTCCTCCCGAATGCGAGTCGAGTGTACTAACTACGGCGCCACCTTGCTCGTTGTCCCTTAAGACATTGGCCCTGATGGTACATGGTAAAGATCATGCAGAGGAATTGCTGAGAAATTCTCGACCCGTTCAGGCCCGCCCGATAGCCTCGCGCGTTAGCACGCCACCAAAGGGGTTCGGGGAGGTGCGCTGGGCCCGGATCTAATCCATCCGGCCGATTGACAACCAAGGCCGATGTGCTGGCCAGCCTAGATGTGGTTTTTAGGCGGTTTCCTACATTTGACTAGGAGCATACCGAGCTGGTACCGAAGTCCAACGTTAGTGACAGGGTTTGAAAACATATTGAAAATTTTCTCACTCTTCCACAAGAAACAACACTAGGTGCAGACAGATGGGCTACACAAATTCCGTTGTGGGAGGGGGGTGGAGGGTGGCGACACGAACGGCACATGCCCATCCTCTACTGCTGACGTCGCCAGATACAAATTAACACGCCGACCCCGTGAAGACAGGGGATAATGCCAGGAAAAAGAAGAAAACCCTTGGTCTGTTCTGGCCTGATCAAAGTCACCACGCCGACAACTAATACTGACTGGAACCTCACCCGCTCGGCGTGAAAACCTGAAGTCTTTGGCTCCACACGCTGGCTGCACACCGCCTGGTGATCAGATTTTGAAAATGTTCCGTTGGACTCAAAGTAATAACTGACGCCCAGAAAAGAGAGTCCTGTGTATTTATTACTACAATGGTCATATTATTGTTTGCTTTTTTATCTACTGTGTGTTGTAATTAGGTTAATTTGCTTGTTCAAATGAGTTAATAAGTGTTTTCGTTACCCACAGTTCAAAATAAACAAATTTTCTCTAAATAAAACCATTTATAAAGCACTTATTTACCTTATTGCAGCTTATGAAACCCAATTAGAATTTTTTTATTGATAGCAAATCTCACACATACGTGTGTTAATTAAAAGGTCTACAACTGTTTTTCCGCCATTTTGTAATAGATGGCAGTAGCGAAAAGGGTGGTGCAAGTGTTATGTCGGGTCGTACAATAAACTTAGGCATTTGTAAACATAACACCCTCAAAATATTAGTCGATTTGTGATTGGATAGTAAAGTTATTATCGTTTGAATTTGACAACTTACGAATTCAGTTCCCGTCATTTGCAGGCATCTGTTAATGAAAGAACGCACAGAAAATGTTTTCAGCACTTCAAGACCGATGATTTTGACGTCGAAGACCGGCATTGTAGAGGGTAGGCTTTCGAAGCTACTAAAACGGAGCTGATCCTCCTTGGTACACAAAACGGGTTAGAACACTGTTGCAGAAACAACGAAACAAACATGCCAAATTCAAACAGACGCAAAATCACCAAAATTGGCGATCTTTTACAGAAGCTCGAGATTTAGCGCGGAATTCAATGCGAGATGCTTATAACAGTTTCCACAACGAAACTTTGTCTCGAAACCTGGAAGAAAATCCAAAGCGTTTCTGGTTGTATGTGAAGTGTGTTAGTGGCAAGAAACAATCAATGCCTTCTCTGCGCGATAGCAATGGAGATACTATCGAAGACAGTGCTGCCAAAGCAGACTTGCTAAACACAGCATTCCGAAACGCCTTCACAAAAGAAGACGAAGTAAATATTCCAGACTTCGAATCGAGAACAGCTGCCAACATGAGTAACGTAGAAGTGAATATCCTCGGAGTAGTGAAGCAACCTAAATCACATAATAAAAGCTAGTCTTCTGGTTCAGACTGTATACCAATTAGGTTCCTTTCGGAGTATGCTGATGCATTAGGTCCATACTTAACAATCATATACAACCGTTCGCTCGGCAAAAGATGCGTACCCAAAGACTCAGGTTGCACAGGTCACACCAATATTCAAGAAAGGTGGTAGGAGTAATCCACTAAATTACAGGCCCATATCGTTAACGTCGATATGCAGCAGGATTTTAGAACATATATTGTGTTCGAACGTAATGAATTACCTCGAAGAAAACGGTCTATTGACACACAGTCAACATGGGTTTAGAAACATCGTTCTTGTGAAACTCAACTAGCTTTTTATTCTCATTAAGGGATTTCAGATTGTTTCCGTATTTCTGGATTTCCGGAAGGCTTTTGACACTGTACTACACAACCGGCTCGTAGTGAAATTGCGTGCTTATGGAATATCGTCTCAGTTATGTGACTGGATTTCTGATTTCCTGTTAGAGAGGTCAGAGTTCGTTGTAATTGACGGAAAGTCATCGAGTAAAACAGAAGTGGAATGAAATTTTCACTCTACAGCGGAGTGTACGCTGATATCAAACTTCCTGGCAGATTAAAACTGTGTGCCGGACCGAGACTCGAACTCGGGACCTTTGCCGAGTTTAGAAGGTCCAGAGTTCGAGTCTTGGTCCGGCACACAGTTTTAATCTGCCAGGAAGTTTCAAAACAGAAGTGATTTCTGGCGTTCCCCAAGGTAGTGTTATAGGCCCTCTGGTGTTCCGTATCTCTGAAAACGATGTGGGAGACAATCTGAGCAGCCGTCTTAGGTTGATTGCAGATGACGCTGTCGCTTATCGACTAACAAAGTCATCAGAAGATCAAAACAAACTCCAAAACGTTTTAGAAGAAATATCGGAATGGTGCGAAAAGTGGCAGTTGACCTTGAATAACGAAAGGTGTGAGGTCATCCACATGAGTGCTAAAAAGAACGCGTTAAACTTCGGTTACACGACAAATCAGTCTAATCTAAAAGCCGTAAATTCAACTAAATACCTAGGAATTACAATTACGAACAACTTAAATTGGAAGCAACACATAGAAAATGTTGTGGGGAAGGCTAACCAAAGACTGCGTTTCATTGGCAGGACACTTAGAAAATGTAAGGAGACTGCCTACACTACGCTTGTCCGTCCTCTTTTAGAATACTGTTGCGCGGTGTGGGATCTTTACCAGATAGGACAGACGGAGTACATCGAAAAAGTTCAAAGAAAGGCAGCACGTTTTGTATTATCGCAAAATATGGGAGAGAGTGTCACAGAAATTATACAGGATTTGGGCTGGACATCATTAAAAGAAAGGCGTTTTTCGTTGCGACGGAACCTTCTCACGAAATTTCAATCACCAACTTTCTCCTCCGAATGCGAAAATATTTTGTTGACACCGACTTAGATAGGGAGGAACGACCACAAAGATAAAATAACGGAAACCAGAACTCGTACGGAAGGATATAGGTGTCCATTCTTCCCGCACGCAATACGAGATTGGAATAATAGTGAATTGTGAAGTTGGTTCGATGAACCCTCTTACAGGCACTTAGATGTGATTTGCAGAGTATCCGTGTAAATGTAGATGTAGATGAAAACCGACGGAAACAATCACAGGAGATCATTATGTGTTTGAGCCGAGCACTGAAAGACAAACGGGCCCAGTACAGTGATGGAGAGGAAAGGGTGATGCTGGAGCGTGACAGTACTCTACTCGATGTGGCAAAACGCGTCGAAACGTTACTGGAAATGTTGACATGGGAAATTGTACCCCACACGCCGTATTCTGAAGACAGTGCTCGCTCTGACCACCACCTCTTTCGGTTAATGGCACACAGCCAGGTTGACCAGCGTTTCTGGCCATATAAACAAGTACTAAATGGGATCGATTCACGGATCTCCTCAAAAGAGGCCCAATTCTTGCGCCGCGGGATTCGTACGTCACCTGAAAGCTGGGAGAAAGTAATGGCCAACGATAGTCAATGCTTTTGTGACGTCGCGCGGCGTTTCGATTTACGTTTGCGCCAACATCCTCTTTCCCTCAAATATCGATGGTGGCCAACTCTTTGGTTGCGACCAGAGGGTGCGATGGAGGGGAGCAGATGCCCAGTAGTGCTCCCTTCGTGAGGGACCGCCAGAGAAAAACAAGGTAGGATTGCGTTCGTTGAGACGGCGCTAGCTCTGGTGCGCTCCTAGTGGTAGCTGTGGACTCGCGCGAACTTGATTGGCGAACAAATGGAGCACGGCTGTACTGTGGTGGTTCTCTGAAGCGCGTTGCGGCGATAGGGTTCGCTGGCCAGGGGCATAGCGGACGGAAACTCCTACTGCGCGCTTTGGGGGCAGCTATGGTTATTGTGACACGGCGGTGCGATGATCAGCTCTCACTTGGATCGTGAACATCCTGTGGATCCGGCTTGATTTATCCGCCTGCTGTGGAGTCTTTCTTTGTTTAATAGCGAGCTCTGATAAATTCCTTTGGGAAATCGCGTTTGCTATGAGAATTGTGATCGTCATGGGGGTACCTATCAGCCTCATCGGGCTCTTATTGTCTGTCACCGTGAGGTTTTCTTTTTTTAAAAAAGGGTTGAGTGTAGTTACCTGGGTATTATAAAACTTGTCCTAACAAATTGGTTCAAATGGCTCTGAGCACTATGCGACTTAACTTCTGAGGTCATCAGTCGCCTAGAACTTAGAACTAATTAAACCTAACTAACCTAAGGACATCACACACATCCATGCCCGAGGCAGGATTCGAACCTGCGACCGCAGCGGCCGCTCGGCTCCAGACTGCAGCGCCTAGAACCGCACGGCCACTCCAGCCGGCTTTGTCCTAACACTTGTGAAGGGATTATAGTGTACCAAGCGCTGGTAAGTTCGGTGACTGAGACTGTCATAGTGGTTTAATAACTATATAATTATGTCAGACACTGGTCGGAGCTGTTGATTCATTTAAATGGTTATTTTGAGTCGGTTCCTTAATCAGCACGAAAGCTGCTAAAGTACAAGTAGTTAAATATTGTTCATTTGTGGAAATCTGAACGGGTTCCTTCCAAACTGTGCACTTTCATTTGTCCTGTACCTGTGTTTACATCTCTTTCATGTGTTTCCGGTAGCTACTTAATTGTGCATGTAAATCCTAGACCTTTTACTGATGGCTGGCGAGTGTTATATGTTATGGCTTAACGGTCCCTTATTACCGCTACGTGTAATCATGCCGTCACCTGAAGCCCGTTGGTTCTGACCGTAATGCCTCAGAGTGTTATTACTGTAATTCGTAATACAACGTGCAGCCACACCATGCGAAAAATTTAACCCTTTAAGTGTTTCAGAAAGTAATTCATTTAAAGAATGTTACGTAAGGATTTAAATGTTTCTTATCTTTGTTAGTGTTTTGCACGTTTACTTTGGTCACTTGTAAAATTTGTCACTGTAAGAACTCCTGGTTTATTGTCGCAGGAATTTTCTGAAGTTTAGAGTTAATTGGCGTTTGGAGGTTTGAATGACAACCTGTGATTGAGTTTCTTTCTGTAATGCTTCCATGTTTATGTCCGTTTTTGGACATGATGAAGTAAACATGTAATTAAGATCCTGTTTACCTATTGGAAAATTTAATCTCCAATGAATATTTGTAAAAGTATTATGCGTTTATTACCTAATCCAGTCCTCAACACTTCACCACCTAGGTCCTGGGTTTCGCGGCGTTTCAACTTTGAATCGTGCAGTTTTTGGTTTTTCACAACAAAGCCTCAAACTACGAGAATAAAAACGGTGGATGCAAAGTTGTGGACCTAAATTGTAAATTGTCTCATCGATCTGGGCGATCATAAATTATCAACAGAAAAAATAGATTTCCGAAGGGTGCATTACAACCATGACTCAATTCGTTCCTACAGTTCACCGCCGAGGTGAGAGTCCTCCCTCGGGCATGGGTGTGAGTGTTGTTCTTAGCACAAGTTAGTTTAAGTAGTGTGTAATTCTAGGGACCGATGACCTAAGCAGTTTGGTCCCTTAGGAATTCATACACACACGTACAGTTCACAGAGATTTTTCTTTGTATGAGCTTCGAGAGCACAACTGTCAGGAGTAGATTCGTGGAAAGTAGTGGATATTGTTTCTAAAGGCGACGTAAACGGCCGGGTGGGTTGCGTATTCACCTCATGCAACTCCAAGAATCCTCGTCCAGCAGTTCCTTAGCAGAGGATACAGCAGTAATCAGACAGCGAACAAATTTTCTATAGTTATTTACTTTAGTTTACATCCTGTCTGCAAATAAAAGTATGTGGTGTAATAAGTTTTGTACCTAGTCACTGTAAGTCTCCGATGATTTAACAAGAGACCAGACCATAGAAATCTCCTGGTCCGACACCGAAATTTTGTTTTCAATTTTGTGAACGATGCTACTCATTCACTTGTTAGTAAGATAATCATCCGCGTTCTATCGTTAGCACCAACACGCAAATTAATAGACGGATCTCTACAGTGTTCTGTATAAGTGAGCGACTTAAGTTTCGTGTATATTCCTTCTGTTTCTTTGCACCGGTAATTTTCCTAACAGCCATTGCGACTTTTCCCCTGCTTCCTTTCTATTATTTTTTCACAATGCCATTTTCCTTTCTCGTGGACAGCGTCTAACAAATTATATTATTCCTTCAGTATGGCATATTTCCATGTTCTTTTGCGACCAACGCTTTGTTAATTGATTGGATCATGAAACGCACTAACTGTTAATGGGGAGCGCAGTACAGCAAAGAGCGGAGACACCTTAAACGTCATTTGTAACATTTCAGGGTCGATAATTCAGATACACTGCAATGAGACCATTATGAGTCATTTTCCCTGATAGCTTTTAAAAAGTATTACTCTTTCTTTAAAAATTCATTCCTGGACACATTGGTGACCTGCTGCTAACCTACAGCAGATTGTGCAGCCTACAATCACATAAATTAGTGATTCGCAGAAAGAAAAACCTTCCTCGGGAAGCGAAGTCACGTACGCCAGCGCAGTGGCGTTTACTGTGGGAGCAGGCGGGCTGAGTAGCCAAGATAGCCCTGGGAGGAAGACATTTAACGGAAATGGGAAGGAGAGGTGGCGGCGTAATGTCCCTGACAACACGGCTTTACTCAAGTGTCCTGGATGAAACTGCAAACCTCTCCGCCGAATGTAATTACAGGCCACCAGACACACATCGATACCTAGTGGAGTGTGGTTTGAGAAGGGCAGCTCGGTGCAGTGGCGAAGGACGTATCAGTTCCAAGTAATACCGGTACCATAACTTTTAAAGCAGTTGTGTTGTCTGCGGGTCACTTTTCGTTAGTAGTTAATCAACATGTACTGTATATATTGGTGTAAATGTAATACGTAGGTGATTTCATCCTAAACTTGCCGTTATGAGATCACATTTTCTCCACGCCGAAATACGTCCTTCTGTAGTTAGTGTTCTCATATTCCATTAATCACGTTCCCGACCACCTACTCTGATGTACGTACAATGGGCAGTCAAATGAAAACGGAAGAAAAAAGTAGGTGAACTATTTCTTATTTCAAAAGCAATCACCGACACAGTTAATGCATTTATCCCACAGTGAGACAAGACGGCCAGTGCATTCTCGGAAAAATATTTGTGATCGTCTCAACGGCTACGGATGTCTTTCTTCAAGGGTTCCAAACACTTGGAAATCGTATGGCAATAGATTGGAACTGTATGGAGGATGTTTATGGACTTCTCATGACTGTTCGGTAGTTGAAACCACCTTGGCAATGAGTGGACGGACATTTTGTGGGCAGTTGGTTTCGGCTATGCTGCAGAAGCCTTTGAACGTCCTCCACACAATACCGTCTCCTAATGTGATTTCTGTATTTTTGGAGCCCTGAAGAAAGACATTCGCGGCAGTCGTTTTGCTTTGACAAGGGGGTGCACGACTGGGTGCAATCAAGATTTCGTAGACAACTGCAAACATTTTTCCATAAGAGCAATGACGTTCTTGTCTCACACTGGAGTAAATGGTTTGACAGTTATGCCACTGCTTTTGAAATAATGAACAGTTTACTTTTCTCCCATCTGTCTTACTTTCATTTGACTAATACTGTTGTAGTGCGCTGCTGCAACTGTTGTCATCAGCTGTTTAATCAGCATATGTGTATCGAATAATACGTTTTATTGGAGTGATCACAGTTCTTGGAACCCGGTCGTAGCTCTAACGTAACTGTCGTATTTTCAGCCAGCTTAAACACGTTGCTTGTTGGCTGCCGCAAACAAGGCCCAACTTAGATACATACATATACAGGTTGTTTCACAGTTCATGCTACACACTTCTAGAGGTTGTAGAGAGGACTTAGTAGATTAAATTTTACATAAGAACCCTTGTCCGGAAACGCTTTGCTCCCATGTTACAAAGAGTACAAGACGTATAGATTTGAGTCCTGTTCACTGTGATGTTACAACAGCTGTTCGATATGACGACCACGGTGCACACGATGTATCTGCGCAGTAATTTCGCATAAACTCTATCCAACATGCATGCTGTATAGTTGATCACTTCTGCTGCAGCCATGATCCGTCCAACCAGATCTTCCTCTGACTCGACAGGGGTCTCGTAAACAAGAGTCTTCATGTGGCACCAAAAAAAAAAAAAAATCATGTCGGCAACCTCGACCGATCCACCTGCCCTCCTTGACAACGTTCAGATGGTTTCGGACACGAACTGCAAAATGTACACCCGCAGCTTCGCGCTGGAACCACTACGCGTGTCGAATGTCCAGTTGCACAGCTTCCAAAAAGTCTGCCATCACTTGCAGGAATATCAAGTACCTGGCAACAGGTAGGTGGGGAGGGAGGATGTACGGCCCAATCACAAGACCATCGCAGATACCTCTCCAGACACTGATGTCGAAGATGTGGTGAAATCTTAGTGTACACGTGGCTTTGAGGTATCCTTGATCCCAAATGTGGCTATTTAGAGAGTTCAAAACACCTTCCCTGTTGAAATGCGCTTCGTCGGTGAACAAATATTCTCCGTGGAAACTGAGTAAAATCCACACAACGGTGTAAAAATCAAATATAGAAATTAACATGTGAAACAAAATCTGCAGGGAGCATGGCGTGTACCTCCTAAGGGTCATACTATTGGAGTTTCTGTACATGCAGAACACGCCAGACAGTCGAGTGAGACACGTGTAAGTTACGTGCAGTGGCTCGAGTACTGGTCGATGGTCTCTCTTCAGCTTGATGTAACACTTCTTCTTCCAGGAGGACAGAGCGCCGCCAACTTGGAGCACCACAGTTTGCTCTGTGGATTGTTAATTTCCTACTTTCCCGCAGCCGTGGTTCTGCTCTGGCGAAGTTTAGATGGAGTCACCCGATGTGGAAGGTACGTGTGGTACCGACGTTGAACTTCTACTACGGCGAGCTTCACCGTAGATTAACAACATATCGGTGTACCCTGCGAACGTGTACTCAGGCATCCTGTTACTGCAGGAGCAGTCACCGTAAAGTCTACTGTCGCATCACCACGAAGCATGAACAAGGCAGATGGAAACAGCGGACATCATGCGACATCGCGTCATATTACCAATCATGAATGTGGGTAGCCTACAATATCAGGCGAACTGTGTAAGAAACCTCTGGGGCGAGACTGTGTCACTCTTGTTTTCCTTGAAATATGAAAACGAACCTATTCCGGAATGGGTTCCTATTTAAAACTTAATCTACTAAATCCCCTCTACAATCTCTAGAAGTGTGTAACACGAATTGTGAAACGCCCTGTATACACTGGAAGAAGACTTCTCTACGGAAAAAATGGTTCAAATGGCTCTAAGCACTATGAGATTTAGCATCTGAGGTCATCAGTCCCCTAGACTTAGAACTACTTAAACCTAACTACGAACATCACACATATCCATGCCAGAGGCAGGATTCGTAGCTGCGACCGTAGCAGCAGCGCGGTTCCGGACTGAAGCGCCCTGAACCACTCGGTCATAGCGGCCGACTCTCTACGGAAGTGACGATGTATTATAAAACGCATGCATTTGCACTCCAGGAATTACAAGAAATGCTTTTTCTCTGTTAATTCATTGTTTAGACAAGCTAAGGAACTGTGTACCTTCCGTGGATAAAACAGATCGACCATTGTCATGAGGCTTTCAATGTTGTGGAAACCCGGTAAAAGATGAGACGCATTACTGCTTTTGTGTTCCTTCATCTTTCTCATCCTGTTGATAAACGCGGGGCCGTTCCATTTACAGGAGTACGCTCTCATGAAGAGCACAGCTTTCTGGCATCAAACAGGGAAAAAGCGCGATACGCGAAGTAACTGGATATTTGCTGTGGCTTTCCGCCAAGTGGTCTGCGGCTAGGTTTTACTTTGCTCTCTTTCGTTACAGAGTAGTCTCCGAGACAATGCCCGAACTTTTTCGGCTGGATCGGTGGGAGTTACATGCTTATAAAACTTGGTTTCAGATTACTTGGGGCCCAATGTAGGGCAAATGAGACTTCCAGTATAGGTTGTAGTTATAGGTTGCAAGATATTCTCCAATACGTTAACAGACTAATGTCGATAATGGGATACAGTAAGGTGGATTTTATTCCTTACCAGAGTATAAGCAATGGCGTGGCCGATACTTAATGTTTTTAGACTTGCTTCGTCTAGAAAAAAGTGCTCCGAGACTGTTTCCTGAAATGCTCCTCCATGATATTGACAAGAGGGAGATTGAGTTAATAATTAAATCACTAAAGACCAAGAAATCTCATGGATATGACGGGGTATCTAGCAGAATACTGAAGTATTGTTCTATGTATGTTAGCCCAGTACTTAGCCATATCTGTAACTTTTACTATAGGAGTGGTCGGTTTCCTGACCGATTAAAGTGCTCGGTAGTGAAACCACTTTATAAAAAGGGAGACAGGGATAATGTTGACAATTATAAACCTATTTCTATGCCATCGGTGTTTGCTAAAGTTATCGAGAGGGTTGTATATACAAGGTTACTGGAGCATTTAAATTCACATAATTTGCTGTCAAATGTACAGTTTGGTTTTAGAAGTCGTTTAACAACTGCAAATGCTATATTCTCTTTTCTCTGTGAGGCTTTGGACGGATTAAATAAAAGGTTGCGAACGCTAGGTGTTTTCTTTGATTTAACGAAGGCTTTTGACTGTGTTGACAACAAAATATTACTGCAGAAGTTGGACCATTATGGAGTAACGGGAGTAGCTTACAATTGGTTCGCCTCTTACTTTAAGAACAAAAAGCAGAAGGTAATTCTCCGCAATATTGAGAGTGGTAGTGATGTTCAGTCCCAATGGGGCACTGTTAAGTGGGGCGTTCCCCAAGGGTCGGTGCTGGGGCCACTGCTGTTTCTTATTTATATAAATGATATGCCTTCTAGTATTACAGGTAATTCAAAAATATTTCTGTTTGCTGATGACACCAGCTTGGTAGTGAAGGATCTTGTGTGTAATATTGAAACAGTATCAAATAATGTAGTTCGTGGCTCGTGGAAAATAATTTGATGCTAAATCACAGTAAGACTCGGTTTTTACAGTTTATAACTCACAATTCAACAAGAACCGATATTTTGATCAGACAGAATGGGCATATTATAAGCGAGACGGAACAGTTCAAGTTTCTAGGCGTTCGGATAGATAGTAAGCTGTTGTGTAATGCCCATGTTCAGGATCTTGTTCAGAAACTAAATTCTGCTTTATTTACCATTAAAACAGTATCTGAAATAAGTGACAGTTCAACACAGAAAGTAGTCTACTTCGCATATTTTCATACTCTTATGTCATATGGTATTATTTTTTGGGGTAATTCTTCTGATTCAAAAAAGGTATTTTTGGCTCAAAAACGGGCTGTTCGAGATATGTGTGGTGTAAGTTAGAGAACCACTTGTCGACCCCTATTCAATAGTCTGGGAATTCTGACATTGCCCTCACAGTATATATTTTCTTTAATGTCGTTTGTTGTTAGTAATATTAGCTTATTCCCAAGTGCAAGCAGCTTTCACTCAGTTAATACTAGGCAGAAATCAAATCTGCATGTGGAATGCACTTCCTTGACTCTTGTGCAGAAAGGAGTGCAGTATTCTGCTGCATCCATTTTCAATAAGCTACCACAAGAACTAAAAAATCTTAGCAGTAGTCCAAACACTTTTAACTCTAAACTTAAGAGTTTCCTCATGGCTCACTCCTTCTATTCTGTCCAGGAGCTCCTGGAAGAGCTGAAAAATTAAGCAAATTACAGTGCTACATTGTTGATTTTCTTTATTTAAACTTACGAATTGTCGCCTGAATACGTTACTTATATTTCATTTTATCTGTTTCTACTATCGTGTTATAATTTCATGTATTGACTCGTTCCATGACCATGGAGACTTCTCCTTAATTTGGTCCCATGGAACAATAAATAAATAAATAAATGATTGTAGAGTGGTATACAAATTGACGCCTATACTAGTACTTCTACTGTTAGCTCACAATCCTTAACCTGTAATGAATTTTACTCGTCTTGTGTTGCTGAGACTGCTTTCCACTTCGTTGTAGTTCTTGCGTATAAGTAAGTATTTTTCTTATCAAAACTATTCCCGCCGTTATGGGAAACGTTCACTTACGTAAGTTGCACGGTCGATAGCTGTGTTCCCTCGTCGTACTGCAGACTTTTGTATTCTATGGGCGCATAACGATAACAGGCTTAATAGGCTGCACCAGCCTCTTTGATGAAGACTTACACTGGTTCACTGTTAGCTGGATGCGTAGTGCGTGGTCATCAGCAGATAATATTGGCAGGAGGATCCAGCACTGTATAACTTTGCTCTGATTTATCGTCCAGCTACACATGCAGATGAGAGTCGACAGTACTGGTAATCCATTGAACCGAAAGTCATTCAGTTTACTGAAAAAAAATTAAAACTGAAAATTTTTTTAATTTAAATTTACGTTCTAGTAATAAAGTGGTGGCTTACACAGGGATTATCTGAAATTGTAATTTTAGTTTATTTGATACATAAAAGGAGAAGTTTCTTCCTGATTCCCGGGCAAACTATTCTGCAGATGTGAGACCTGAGTTTCTCCTGGCGTATATAGCTTTCAGATAACTTCCGGGGATTCAGCGAGGTAACACTTCCAGCGACCGCCGATATTTCGGCGGGAGAACACCCCGCCATTTTCAAGGCAAACTACAACGGACAGCCGTCGTTCATGCACCTATAGTACTGATCCCCCTACGTTATATGGCCTTCCGAAGATTCACAAGGAAGGAGTTCCTTTCCGTCCTATAGTGGGTAATATCGGCGCTCCGACATATCGTGTAGCCAAGCATCTTGCTTCTCTGCTGAGTCCACAAGTAGGTCGGTGTGAACATCATACGAGGAACTCAGCTGATTTTTTACGTCGTTTGGAGGGACTGCGGTTGAATGACTGATATTTTAGTGAGATTCGATGTGGTCTGTCTCTCCACTCGTGTTCACCTGTCTGATTCGTTGCGGCTAATTGAGGCTAGGTTTGGTGCTGATTAACTAATCTCTTTCGGGATGTATTGACATCCACTTACTTTTTATTCAGTGACCAGCATTATGAGCAAACGGAGTTGCGATAGGTAGTCCGTTGTCTCCTGTGATTGCAAATTTGTTTATGGAAGATTTCGAGGAACGTGCCCTGGAGTGGGCGCCTTTGAAACCCGCCTGTTTCTTTAGATATGTTGACGATAACTTTGTTGTTTGGCTTCACGGTAGGGAGAATTTGAATGCCTTTCTAGAACATCTGAACTCGATCCACCCTAACATTCGCTTTACGATGGAGGTGGAAGAGGATGGTTGCCTTCCCTTTCTTGACGTGTCGGTTAGGAGGAAGGATGACTCATCATTGGGACATGAAGTCTACAGGAAACGTACTCACACTGACTTGTACTTACAGGCTAAAAGTTGTCACCATCCGGCTCAGCTTGAAGGGGTACTTCGTACCTTGGTACACAGGGCGCATGTCGTTTCCGACGCTGAGACTTTGCCAGCTGAGCTGTCCCATCTTGAAGTTACGTGTCGTCAAATTGGTAACAGTGATAGACAGATTGAATGTGCATTGTGCTATCGACCAACTGTACGTCGGGTGATTGGTGATAATTCTGAGTCGACACCTAAGTCTACTGCCTTTTTGTCTTATGTAGGAAACTCTTCCAACAAGATTGGGTGTATTTTACCGAAATACGATGTGAAATGTGTTTTCCGACCTCCATCTAAAATCAGAGTGCTTTTGAGTTCTGTTAAGGTTGACCTTGGTCTGCGTAAAGTTACGTTGTGCAAGACGCGACAGTTGGCTGCGACTGCGACGCTGCCCCCTTCTCTTTTCCCACCCTGGCAGACGGCGACACGGCAGCAACACGACTGGAGTCGTCGCTGTTTCCCAAGCTTCGATCGGCGGCGGCGGATTCAAATACATAAGAAAAATAAGAATTCCGATTTTCTTGCTGTAAAAAATACTGTATGTTAATGCAACAAAGTTACATCGGCTCCCAGAGTTAGTTTTTCGATACAGATTCTCCTTTTACTTTAAAAAATTGAAAAGTATCTCTTCCGGTTTTGCGTGTTTTTTTCGCTGTATATTACTTCTCTATCAATTGTGAGGAAATTAAAAGGCACAAAAAATTGATGTTTGCGTATCTTACAGTTTCACATCACAGCCTGATAATGAGGTGTCTATTTTTCCGATATTCGTCACAGTTATTCCGATACTTAATCTACAAGTAACCTACTGTATAAAATTTGAATTGTGTACAGTGAAAAATGTGGTCGCTGGCTACTTTACGTATGGTTCACGTTAGGTCATACATCGTTGCTGATGAAAAGAAGCCAACATATCGAAATTATTTTTAAAGTTGAGATCAGAATGATATCGATCTCCGTTTCCGAGATTTGGGCTCATATATCTCCGAGAGCGTCGCGACTAGCCGCCAGTTCTGTCGACGCGCAACGAGAACCGTGTGGTCATCACACGATAGAGAATGCATTTGTTTTATTTGGACCTAATGAAACCATTTTATGTCATATATTTCTCCGGTATGAGTTACTAATATTTCTCCATATGCTCTTGACAATTTCATTTAAAATGCCACGAAATGTAGGTTTCTTAAAGCCAAGTGATCAAGCAGAACCCATTTTCTTGGTTTTGTTGAGGCATCTGAACCTGTTCCAAGCTTTCTTTCTCGATTATTTCTCTGATACGAGTCCCGAATATTCCTCCATCTGTTTTTGCACATTTCACCTAAAATTCCAATGAAAGATAAGTTTATTAACAATAAGCGCACGCTAGCGTCATTGCATTGTTTCAAGTTCTTGACAACAAGATAGGGTTACACCTTAAACATCTCTAGAATTTTCATTCTGAACGTCTACAGAATACACTGGCAGAAATGTGGAAGAAATAATGTCCGTGCTTGTTCACAAAATTTCCCCAAATTATACTTGTCAGTTTCTCCCATGCAGAAACTTTTGGAACAAGCTAAGGCAACTTTCATAGCCGACTGACTCTTTATTCCCATCCAAATGAACTTCCATATTCTTATATTCTGACAGCATACATCGTTATGGATGACATGAACATTTAATCTTGCCAAGCTGCACTCAAAAGATGACTCCAGGATTTACAAAAGACGAATTTCAATTGTGAACTGTGTCAGACCAGAAGGGCCTTGTAAAACAGTAGTGCACTTTTGGCACAAGTTTTTTGAGCACCATCTTCTACCAATGAATTGAAGTGAATGTGACAAATTACTTATTGCAGCATACTGTTTGCGCAATCTGTTGAGAAGCGCCTTCCTGCCGGCCGAAGTGGCCGTGCGGTTAAAGGCGCTGCAGTCTGGAACCGCAAGACCGCTACGGTCGCAGGTTCGAATCCTGCCTCGGGCATGGATGTTTGTGATGTCCTTAGGTTAGTTAGGTTTAACTAGTTCTAAGTTCTAGGGGACTAATGACCTCAGCAGTTGAGTCCCATAGTGCTCAGAGCCACCAGCCCAAGCGCCTTCCTCAAAAACGAACATCTATTGATTACAGAAAGCTTTACAACAATCTGGTGGTGGTTTTTCACAACTAGAAGGTATCATCAAGATACCAATCTACCGTTTACTTTCAAAGTGAAGGTATTGTAAAATGTAGCTTTCTCGTTGTACTTTAGATTGTTCATTTTATAATGTACTTGCCGTTTTCAATTGTTATCGTCACAAAAAAGAGTAATGCGAAAATTGACCTTCAAGTTCATTTTCATCATTCTAATTCTACATCTGCATGGATTATACTGATTTTCATAATAGGCCTGAAAAATTTGCATTAATGGGAAAATATTATATATTTCACTCACCTGCCAGTTTCAACTGTGCACCAATTTCTTCCCACATTCTGTCTCTGAACATAGTGTCTCTATATTTAGGGTTCTTCAAATCGTAAAGGCAAGGATGTTGCGAGACCAGCTCACAGAGCATCACATCCTGTGAGTGGCTCATTTCAGTTTTCCTTGACTGGCTCGACGTCTTTCTGGCAGCAGTACGTCTTTGTGTCGTCCGACTTCCGTCGCAACACTGCTCACTGGTGCAGTGCTGCGACAGCTGCTGCAACAGTCGCGCGTCGCATCCCAAACTCGAACTGCGCATGCGCCAGCAGGCAACTTCTGACGTCACGTAGCGACCCGTCGCAGTCGCTAGTGTGCGTCGCGTCTTGGACAACGTACCTTAAGGCGGGTGTATATCGCATTCCTTGTAGCTGCCGCATGGCATATATTAGTCCTACTATCAGGACCGTGGAGGACCGATATACTCAGCATAAACGGCACACACGATTACAGCAGCCAAGTAGATCTGCTATTGCCGAACATTGCTTAGATACTGGTCACCCCATGTTATGTAATAACACCGAGATATTGGCATGCACGACTAGCTATTGGGACAGTGTTATTAAGGAGGCAGTTGAGATTAAATTAGCGAGCAACCTCGTTAACAGAGATTGAGGTTTTTGTTTAAACTCTGTTTGGAATCCATCTCTCGCCCTTGTCAAAAAACAGAGGGACAGAGTCAATGCTACCTCACCTGCGAGTTCGTACCTCTCACTATCGGTATCTCTGACTTTGGTCATATTTGGTGGCACTAGTGTTCAGTGTGTGTGTTATCTTTCCTGCATCAGTCCGAGAACCGAGGTTTTAAGTTTGCAAGTACGTCGCCTGTCCGTTGCAGTTTGCCTTGAAAATGGCGGGTTGTTCTCCCGCCGAAATATCGGCGGTCGCTGAAAGTGCTACCTAGCTCATTTCCCGGAAGTTATTGGAAATATTCTGCAGATGTGTTCATATGTAGCTTTTAGTGTTCGGAGAATATGGTGGAAATCCCTCAAATGTGCAAACATTCGTTTGCATAATACATCTCCAATTCATGCTTAACACATGAGAAATGTACGTCAGCTGTGTTAGGATAATTAGAAAAAAACTAGCTACGTGGGCTTTTAATTAGAATACGATATTCACGCTATTCATCCGAATAAGTTCATAACAAGCTGCCACTTAAATCCGAGTCGAGCACATTAAATGAGTAGCCCTAAAGCCTACGAAGACGTCTCAAGCTCTACACATTTTTCATTTCGTCACACATACCAAATATCTACACAATGACCCCTGTGATATTTAAACGAAGATCTCGCATTTTGTTGATTTTCAAAGAAATTTATAGGCCTTGCAGATAAGTGCGAAATACTTTCGAATACTTGATTATGTCAGTAACAGCAGAATCTCTTGCTATACCACAACAGGAAACTGGTATAAAGCGTTTAATAATTTTTCATACTGTGGGGCCACAGTCATAATATATTTCTTTAAAGTCAGTACCGCCATTAGACTGTTTTTTATTTGGAGTTCTACATTTACACCTTTATGATTTCGGCTTTAAATTGCCATTATCAAGAGTTTTAATGTTATACAGTGCCTAAGATGGTATACTGTCGTATTCAAAATACACTATTAGACACATTGTCTAAATTGACCTTTAGGTAATGTGTCTAATAGTGTATCTTAAATACGACAGTATGCCATCTTAGGCGCTGTATAACATTAAAACACTTGATAATGACACTTTACAGTCGAAATCATGCTCATGTAAATGTAACACTGCAAATAAAAAACAGTCTAATGGCGGTACTGACTTTAAAGTGTTATAAAGCACTCGTGGTCTCCAATGATTCTTTACACAGTGATTGCACTTCATCATTTTTTCCTTCCTTTTGCCGTCGTTCCTCAGCTGCTTTTTCCTTCCTTTTGCCGTCGTTCCTCAGCTGCTTCAAAATTCGTGGAGTTATGTTTCGTCTTTGTAACTAAACGAATGGCAGTCTGGTTTTTGTCATACGTGTTTCGCTTCTTTTATTTACGAAACATCTTCAGTGGCCTGTTATACATGTTTGCATATATATTTATGATAATGCATTACGTAGTAGTTACAAGTATGTCGCTACGCTACGTCTACTCATGTTATTCTTTCTTTTCCTAGTTAGAAACAATTTCTGCACCACAAGTCTCGTGAAGTTAAATTATCGTGCGGTGGTACTTACGATTTGTAATTGAAAGGTAAGAGAGTTTAAATATATGGTGTTCAATTTTCATTTTCCAAATCGATGAAGCAGAGCTAAAATTTTTGCTGGATTCAGGCGTTTCTGTTGTAAAGTACGGGAAGAAACATTAATGAAGCTTTTTAAGCAATAGTCTTGCCTTTTCTGCTATATGGTAATGAATGTTGGACTCTTAACATGAGGTCAGTTACGACAAATCAAACCATCACAGATTACGTTCTTTCACTTTGCGGTGGAAAATTTATTACTGGTGCATAAAGGCGACACCGATATCAAACATGAACTAAATGTTGATCCCATCACAAATATAATTGAAAGACTGTAGCTTGTAGACTCCTAATGATGGTCCAAGCATGCGGAATAGGCCCTCAGGTACGTGGTTTTATCTCAGTACGTAGTCCTGGACAGTGAGTGTTCATCAGAGACAAAACTATCAGGAGTGCTCCAGGGACGTGTGGCTGGACTGCTCTTATTCTCTACGTACATAAATAACCTGATGGACAGACGAAGAGCAAACTGCGACTGTTTGCTGATGACGCTGCAGCGTACGGAAAAGTACCGTCCTTGAGTGAGTGTAGGAGGATACAGGGTGACTTACACAGAATTCTTATTTGTAGTGATGACTGGCAGCTTTCTCTAAATGTGGAAAAATGTAAATTAATGCAGATGAGTAGGAAAAACCTCTCGTCGAATAAAATACCTAAGTATAGCGCTGAAACACCACGTGAAATAGAAGTACGTGAAGTCGGTTTTAAGGAAGGCAAAGGATCGTCTTCTGTTTATTGGGAGAATTCTAGGGAAGTTACAAGGTGTCAGGCAAATCCAACACCTTCCATGGAAACCCTGACATGATAAGCAAATCCAGCACATAGCTCCGAATAAATCGTGACATTAAATTAACGAAAGTAATACGATCAACGAGTGAGCAAATGGAATACCACAGACTAACACAAGAATGCCTAAATGCATGCCATACCTTCCCACCGTGAGACAGACGCAGTTCCGAGGAGAGAAACGAGAACAGAAGCCGAGAGCAGAATCGTGTTAAGGTAGAAGGCCCTACGATAAGCAAAGGACACCCACGTCGCCAGCCAACCGCCAGAACCACCCCCCAGCCCATGTTAAAAGATAGAGCCCTCCAGAAGAACAGCATAGATCTTACGATAACACTAAAAGGGCCACACCAGCCGCAAGTTTTAGCGTGAGACTTTTTCGCGTCTCTGTTACGTTGCAAACGTTAAAAACATTGCCCCATCACGAAAAGTATAACGTTTCTCATTGGATAGACAGAATTTTTGTAGGCGGAGCTTAAGGTTAACATTGAGACCCTGATTGGTCAGATGAAAACACAGCCAGATAGTTTTTTTTTTTTAAACCAACTTCGGTAAATTGTAGTAAGGAGAAGTTAGGAGAGAGTTGCTTCCGAGACGGCGAGCTGTATGGAGCTGCGCCGTCCGCCGCCCCCTGACACTGCCTAACCAATGACAAGGTAATGAATGCTGCGTAACAGTGCATAAAGCTTCACCTAGGACTGCAGAACTCTCATCTGTTACACCCCCTTTTTGCCTAATACTAGTGTCGATCGTCAATTAAAGCTCATGGTATTCAAATTTGCTGCGTAAGTTAAAATCTGAAACGCGATGATTTTTTTCTTATACAATCATTGAGAAGCCACATCAGCCACTGTAATTTACGACAAGTTAAATAAGTAATTAAAGATAATTGAGGGGCACTGTAGACCATTTTGATAGTTTTCTCTTTTGTGAAACTTAATTTAAACCTAGATTATAGATGTGATATGGTATAGGTCATCCTTCGATACATTGTAGAACTTGGAAACCCATTCGGGGAATATTCGTTCACATTTTTGTTGAACGCAGTTGGTTTTTACCATCCTGTATCAAAACATTTCCTTTTATAAATAGTGCAATTTATAAAGAATGTTTTGTGAGTAGAATAAAATTTCCAATGGTAAACTTAACTGCTTTTTCGACGTTATTTTATCAGCTAACTAAAAATAGGAAAGCCTTAAACCCGTTCCACTAAATTTAGTTAGTAATAAGATTCTTTCACAGGGAGTGCAGTGGAGCTGACGCTGAAATCATTAAGTATTTGGTTATATCATCGCTAGTCTCATTGAACTCTTCTGAATTCTACATGTCATGTGTGGTCCGGCGTCTCCTTACCAGCAACAGGTCCCAGGTTCAAACTAGTCAATTCCCTAAAAAACACGCTCACAGCGTCGTTGCGCGAAAGCGGTAGGGAGACACGACTTAGAAAAAACAGACACCACGCAGAATGTTAGAAAGTGTAGTTCATTTTTAAAGGGGACCAAGTACGGAACACTTGTGCAACTCGTTCTTGAGCGATGGTCGAGTGTCTGTGATCACCACCAGGTTAGATTAAAGGAATATATTGAAGCAATTCCAAGGTTCAAATGGTTCAAATGGCTCTGAGCACTATGGGACTTAACAGCTGCGGTCATCAGTCCCCTAGAACTTAGAACTACTTAAACCTAGCTAACCTAAGGACATCACACACATTCATGCCCGAGGCAGGATTCGAACCTGCGACCGTAGCAGTCGCGCGGTTCCGGACTGCGCGCCTAGAACCGCGAGACCACCGCGTCCGGCCTTTTCCAAGGCGTACGGCTAGATTTGTTACCGGTAGGTTTGATCAACATGCGTGTATTACAGAAATGCCCGGTGAACTTAAATGAACATCGCTGGAGGGAAGAAGACGTTCTTTTCGTGAACAGCTATAGAGAAAGTTAAGAGAATCGACATTTGCGACAGACTACAAAATGATTCTACTGCCGCCGACGTACATTTCGCGTAAGGACCGGGACGACAAGATAATAGAAATCAGGGCTAGTACGGAAGTATATGGACTGTCGTTTCTTCCTCGTTCCATTTGCGAGTGGAACAGGAAAAGAAATGATTATAAAATAGCAGTGGCACACTGTAGCTAAAATATAGCGGCTGGCAGACTATGTATGCAGATACAGACTGCAGTATGCTAGAAGAAAAGTCACTTATGATGACAATGTCACAAGTGCCGCAGTGAAGTCTCTCTTACATTCTATGCTGGACACAGCAAGCATAACGACAGAATTTTAAAAGAGGAGCTATTAAAAACTGCGTCATCGCAAAACTTGGCTTCCTGTCATTTATACACTCCTGGAAATTGAAATAAGGACACCGTGAATTCATTGTCCCAGGAAGGGGAAACTTTATTGACACATTCCTGGGGTCAGATACATCACATGATCACACCGACAGAACCACAGGCACATAGACACAGGCAACACAGCATGCACAATGTCGGCACTAGTACAGTGTATATCCACCTTTCGCAGCAATGCAGGCTGCTATTCTCCCATGGAGACGATCGTAGAGATGCTGGATGTCGTCCTGTGGAACGGCTTTCCATGCCATTTCCACCTGGCGCCTCAGTTGGACCAGCGTTCGTGCTGGACGTGCAGACCGCGTGAGACGACGCTTCATCCAGTCCCAAACATGCTCAATGGGGGACAGATCCGGAGATCTTGCTGACCAGGGTAGTTGACTTACACCTTCTAGAGCACGTTGGGTGGCACGGGATACATGCGGACGTGCATTGTCCTGTTGGAACAGCAAGTTCCCTTGCCGGTCTAAGAATGGTAGAACGATGGGTTCGATGACGGTTTGGATGTACCGTGCACTATTCAGTGTCCCCTCGACGATCACCAGTGGTGTACGGCCAGTGCAGGAGATCGCTCCCCACACCATGATACCGGGTGTTGGCCCTGTGTGCCTCGGTCGTATGCAGTCCTGATTGTGGCGCTCACCTGCACGGCGCCAAACACACATACGACCATCATTGGCACCAAGGCAGAAGCGACTCTCATCGCTGAAGACGACACGTCTCCATTCGTCCCTCCATTCACGCCTGTCGCGACACCACTGGAGGCGGGCTGCACGTGTTGGGGCGTGAGCGGAAGACGGCCTAACGGTGTGCGGGACCGTAGCCCAGCTTCATGGAGACGGTTGCGAATGGTCCTCGCCGATACCCCAGGAGCAACAGTGTCCCTAATTTGCTGGGAAGTGGCGGTGCGGTCCCCTACGGCACTGCGTAGGATCCTACGGTCTTGGCGTGCATCCGTGCGTCGCTGCGGTCCGGTCCAAGGTCGACGGACACGTGCACCTTCCGCCGACCACTGGCGACAACATCGATGTACTGTGGAGACCTCACGCCCCACGTGTTGAGCAATTCGGCGGTACGTCCACCCGGCCTCCCGCATGCCCACTATACGCCCTCGCTCAAAGTCCGTCAACTGCACATACGGTTCACGTCCACGCTGTCGCGGCATGCTACCAGTGTTAAAGACTACGATGGAGCTCCGTATGCCACGGCAAACTGGCTGACACTGACGGCGGCGGTGCACAAATGCTGCGGAGCTAGCGCCATTCGACGGCCAACACCGCGGTTCCTGGTGTGTCCGCTGTGCCGTGCGTGTGATCATTGCTTGTACAGCCCTCTCGCAGTGTCCGGAGCAAGTATGGTGGGTCTGACACACCGGTGTCAATGTGTTCTTTTTTCCATTTCCAGGAGTGTATACGGCACCAGTGGCACTATCCTTTTTCACAGTAATCAAGGCTAACTCTTGATCCCAGTCCCACCATTTGGAGTGCAAAAGGTTTCAGCGAGTAAAACGGACTTAACGAAATTAACGAAATCTCAGCGGGGTCTTCAGCCAAACACAGTACTGAAACGATGTGAACACTGTGGAGGGTTATCAGTGTGTGAATGACACCTACCCTGTTACATACGGTTGTACGTGTGCCCATCATTCCTCTCTCAAAGCTCATGATTAGAAGCTGTTGGAAAGGGTAAATGCCGGCCGGAGTGGCCGAGCGGTTCTAGGCGCTACAGTCTGGAACCGCGCGACTGCTACGATCGCAGGTTCGAATCCTGCCTCGTGCATGGATATGTGTGATGTCCTTAGGTTAGTTAGGTTTAAGTAGTTCTAAGTTCTAGGGGACAGATGACCTCAGAAGTTAAGTCCCATAGTGCTCAGAGCCATTTGAACCATTTTTTTGGTAGGGTAAATAAAGTATCTAAGTTCGGTACACGAATTCCAATTTTCGATTAAACCTGAGGTCTAAGAGATCGTACACCGTTTTGTAACAGTGCGCTGTAGGATTACAGACTATAAGTGAATAGACGTAGAATACTTTTATGTCATCCTGTGAGTGCTTCATAGTTAGCAACGAAAAACCGTTGTTTATGTGGAAGTGGATGAACTTCCTGCGTCCAGAGGACAATTCCTGAAAACTTAGTTCCTCTGCAGAATAGCTCATTTGTTGCGGACAAGTAGAGACTACTTCCTCAATGCCACAGGTCTCACAGGGTACTTATGTCGCCAGAGATAATAAATTCGTGTTGGCATGTGAAAATGCTTCTTACTTGGCTAGGTACTGAAATATCTACCTGTATCGTTGAAAGCCTTAGGCTCTTTTTGCAGTGTTGTCATATAATGACATGGTTCGAGACCGTGGCTGTTATTTGAAAACACATGTTGATGGTGTTGAGACAGCAACTAGCCACAGATTTATTTTAAGTCCTTTTATTCAAAAGGTACCATTACCGGTTTCGAATCATTACAATTCATCGACAGACGGCTTTAATGCCTTCATTAGAACATATTAAAAAACGCACCACATGTTGTAAGGCCGTCTGACGATAAATTGTAATGATCGAAACAGGTACATTTTGAATAAAGGAACTTAAAAAGAAATTTGTGGCCGCTTGCTGTCTCAGCACCATCAACCTTAGGCATTTGTTTTGTATCTTGAATTATATACAAATGTGCCTGTCATTAACATTACGTTGTAAAGCTACCGAATTTCGCTACGAAATATTGTGATACGTTCCTTTGACCCAAATATGTGAAATTAACAAACAGCTTTTGGTTGGAGAATTTCAAATTTCCGTATTCTCTGTAGGCGTCCCAGTTTATACACTCCTGGAAATGGAAAAAAGAACACATTGACACCGGTGTGTCAGACCCACTATACTTGCTCCGGACACAGCGAGAGGGCTGTACAAGCAATGATCACACGCACGGCACAGCGGACACACCAGGAACCGCGGTGTTGGCCGTCGAATGGCGCTAGCTGCGCAGCATTTGTGCACCGCCGCCGTCAGTGTCAGCCAGTTTGCCGTGGCATACGGAGCTCCATCGCAGTCTTTAACACTGGTAGCATGCCGCGACAGCGTGGACGTGAACCGTATGTGCAGTTGACGGACTTTGAGCGAGGGCGTATAGTGGGCATGCGGGAGGCCGGGTGGACGTACCGCCGAATTGCTCAACACGTGCGGCGTGAGGTCTCCACAGTACATCGATGTTGTCGCCAGTGGTCGGCGGAAGGTGCACGTGTCCGTCGACCTGGAACCGGACCGCAGCGACGCACGGATGCACGCCAAGACCGTAGGATCCTACGCAATGCCGTAGGGGACCGCACCGCCACTTCCCAGCAAATTAGGGACACTGTTGCTTCCTGGGGTATCGGCGAGGACCATTCGCAACCGTCTCCATGAAGCTGGGCTACGGTCCCGCACACCGTTAGGCCGTCTTCCGCTCACGCCCCAACATCGTGCAGCCCGCCTCCAGTGGTGTCGCGACAGGCGTGAATGGAGGGACGAAGTGTCGTCTTCAGCGATGAGAGTCGCTTCTGCCTTGGTGCCAATGATGGTCGTATGCGTGTTTGGCGCCGTGCAGGTGAGCGCCACAATCAGGACTGCATACGACCGAGGCACACAGGGCCAACACCCGGCATCATGGTGTGGGGAGCGATCTCCTACACTGGCCGTACACCACTGGTGATCGTCGAGGGGACACTGAATAGTGCACGGTACATCCAAACCGTCATCGAACCCATCGTTCTACCATTCCTAGACCGGCAAGGGAACTTGCTGTTCCAACAGGACAATGCACGTCCGCATGTATCCCGTGCCACCCAACGTGCTCTAGAAGGTGTAAGTCAACTACCCTGGCCAGCAAGATCTCCGGATCTGTCCCCCATTGAGCATGTTTGGGACTGGATGAAGCGTCGTCTCACGCGGTCTGCACGTCCAGCACGAACGCTGGTCCAACTGAGGCGCCAGGTGGAAATGGCATGGCAAGCCGTTCCACAGGACTACATCCAGCATCTCTACGATCGTCTCCATGGGAGAATAGCAGCCTGCATTGCTGCGAAAGGTGGATATACACTGTACTAGTGCCGACATTGTGCATGCTCTGTTGCCTGTGTCTATGTGCCTGTGGTTCTGTCAGTGTGATCATGTGATGTATCTGACCCCAGGAATGTGTCAATAAAGTTTCCCCTTCCTGGGACAATGAATTCACGGTGTTCTTATTTCAATTTCCAGGAGTGTATATCTGTTCATACGGGATGCGCGCACTTCTCGAACTGGAAAAATGCAGCACGAGCGCCTTAGCACTCATGAACTGTTGGCTGAACGTGAGGACAAATGGGCGTCGACTTCCAATAAACTAAATGAATCCAGAATCCATATTTTTCCATTTCATATCCTGCAAATTTACGAAACGAATCAAGTCATTCTGCTCCAGAATGTATGCTCAATATTCGGTATTTATTTTAACTTATGCTTCAAAGATAGAAAAAACAGACAATCTGTAAAGCATGTTTCCCTTAGGTCGTGTTTCGCCCCAGATGGAAAAAGATGAAACATACTATTTGCTCTTCCAAATTTTTACACGGGCTCCTGCGGTCTGTAGAGGAAAATTATCTCTCACACAGGAAGATGTTAATGGGATTCCGTCCTAGTGCGGGAAATATTATATTGGCCAAACTTACTCAACCGTCCATTACAGAGGCGACGAACAATGACACCATACAGTGGGCAGTCGGAGAAAATCAGTATTTGTCGAGAGGTATTTGAATACAGTACACCGAATCGACTAAAAAAACTCCAAAATCCTCAGTATGCCTTCCTCAGCCGGGAGCTGCAATATTTAACAGCCCCTTCCCAGATGCGAAAATGGTAATTCAACTGTAAGAGACACTCAATACAACTTACGAATCTGTCCTAAAATCGCGTCCGCTTCAGAAGACTATATACCAAGAGAACCAAGAAATTCCTTGAAAGGCTTCATGTTCGCCATTGACTGTACGTTTATTAGAAAGTCCACTATTGCAGTTTCAACCTTTTGGTCATTTTCAAGTGAGTAACAGGTGCTGTAAGCCCGGCAATAGTAATCAATACGAGGAATAAAAACGACGTGACCCTCTAGTGCTCGTAACATCCTTTAGCTCGTACACAATCTAAATGAAGTACAAAATGCGTAAATATGGTATTTTATACTTCGTTTAAACGTTATATGAGACTAAGGCTGACACGAACACTAGAGTATTACGTCATTTTTATTCCTTTTATTGATGACTACTGCTGTGCTTACAACATATGTTACCCTGTTGAAAATGACCAAAGCGTTGAAACTGCAATAGCGAAATTCCTTATAAACGTGCAGTCAGCGGCGAACATGAAGTCTTTCAAAGCGTTTTATGAGACTGTGAATCCATAATAAACACAATTGTGAGAACAAAGAAACACATTTTACGCCTTCTAGTCTGACAGTCCACAGAAGGAGTTATATTCACTGCTATTCATCCGAAAGAAGATAATGATTGTTGTTATGTGCATGCGCTTACGTGTTTCACCGAGACAGTTACTGCCCTTGTGGGGTCTTTCAGCGCAAGTCGACTTCACGTGAAAGATAGACCAGGTGCTTCGACGAAATTTAGCGACGCCTTTTGATGTAAAGCCCAAGAGCCTCAGCAACATCTCATTGGGTATTTTCCACTCAGTGTGTCTCTCTTACTGTAGTTACCTATGATGTTCTTACGTTGAGTGTGGAAATCATTTTTGGCTTGGGCTACGGTTCTACAATCCTTAGCATTTTGTATTTGCCATCCAAATTGAAACTGATTTTTTAACATTCGCCTTTTGCGGATCACAGATTCCGGAATAGCGCTGTGTCTGAGAAATGGAAAGAAGAAGATTGAATAAAGATAGAGCGTGGATGAGTACTCTGTCTCTCGTTTGTTACTTTAGTTGTAAAAATATGTACAAAATTCGCTACCTGCCGCTATGTTGCTAATCACAAAGGAAGTTATACCAGTGAGACACACTATTACTCTCTTTTAGCTGTTACAGCCGACAGTAAACTTTTAAGGTTTCAAATACATGCTACCTTGTCACGTGTGATGATATCCATATAAGATTAAAGAACCAATCATAACTTTATAACCTGTTGTCACAGTTTACGTAAAGGGGCTACTATGAGATGAGGCTTGTAGGTGGTGTACAGCACTGTGAAACTCATAATTCATCTTCCCGATCATGCTAGTGCCTTATAACCATTTTCGGTCAAAATAAATGTATATTTGCAGTTTTATCTGTTGTATAGAGTGCCTCAATAATCGTCGGTACTACCCGTAAAGACAACGCTCGATCTTACAGTTGCACCTCTAGCTTGTGTGATACTCTTACGGCGTCAGTGACTTACGAAGGGATATGTAAAAGTTATTGCGTTCGTAAAGAGATATAAATCCTATGTTCTGACATTTCTCTACAATTCGAAATACTTACTCTTGCGATCAACACATTTATAAACCGTTACTGTATCTCGATTACTGGAATATCTTACGACTAAGAAAAATATTTTCAGTTAATGCAATCCCCGTCTGAGAAACACATCAAGCTATCTCTGTACTCAAGAACCAATATCCTTCAGTATATATTTCCAATTTTGGAAAGTCCTGATCGCCTGGAGGATCCAGATCTGGCGAGTGAAGTGAAAATTTAGTAGTAGCTGCAGTGCCCAGCAATGCCCGGGGCGTTAGTATACCCGGACAAAGCGATGGGCCCTGTGCCTTGTTGATACTCACAGGGAGTAAAAGCCACATGGGAAACTGCAATCTCTTTACATCGAAGGTCATATATGTGTATCACTTGGTGTCAATGGAATGTGACTTTCTGATTTTTGCAAATATGCACCCATTTCAAACCAACAGTTTAGAAATAATGATTACATCACAGATTATGCTTTGATTCCTTTTAGAATTACGAATCACAGTAATATTACATTCAGCAGCTGTCAAAAAACCCCAAATTAATTAAAAAGACATTCCGATTTAGCGGTTTCGACAGTGCAAGCTGCGAAACTTTCCTTTGACGAAAACTTAATGAAAGTATATTTACAGTGAGCAAAGTTACAATTTTATCAAAACCGTAAAATAAAACTCTTATCGCAAAGCTTGATGATACACAACGTTCTTCTGTTGGTACTATATCCATGATATTCTTTAAAATTTGTATGGCACTATGGATTTTAATAATAAAAATAACTGCGAAATACTGACTACAATATCTTCTAGGGCATATGTCATATGTAACAATGGAAACTAATTAAAAAGTAAGAGTTTGCAATCATGGTTCTGTCAAATGCTCGAGCTTCCACTCTTCCCACGATCTAGTGACGTCTGCTAGTATTATCTCAAAGAGGGGTATTGCCGCTGTAATTTATTCTTGAGATGGGAATTACAGCTAGTTTACCACGACACGTTTCGTTTGGTACGAATTTCATTTTTCATGAATTTTCTACACACACACACACACACACACAGACATATAATTGGTGTTTTGCCCTTAAAGAGCGCAGTTAGACTAAACTACATGGCCAGTTCCTTTTGCTGCCTTCCATGGTGCCCAACCTTCCATCATTCGCTCGCTGTGTTTCTGTTTCCGGTCCTCTACCCATGCTTCTTGTCGGCTTCGTGTCTTCGGCTTCATCTTGGTTGCCTTTCTGGTTGCCCATATTTCTTTCATCTTCCGGTTGTGATCTTGTTTGCGTTCTTCGGTCCATTTTACGCCTGTTCGTTTGTCACAGTGTATCTCATGTAGTTTACCTTTCTTAATGATGTTCTGAAATTTATTCTGTCGTTTATTGTGTCTGGTGTGATGTTGAGTTGGTTCAGGTCGTTTTTTACATCTATTTGTTGATTCTAGTGGTTACCCAGTCAAACATCTGTTTGGTCAGTCTGTGTGATGGCATTCTGTATAGGTTTCCATAGAATTGTAGTCTGCGTTTTCTTATCTTTTCTGTGATTGTTTCCGTATGTTTGTATAGTTCCTCTGCAGGTTTCTTGATCCATATTCCATTGTTGTTAGTTGCGCCAAATATTTTCCTCACTATTTTCCGTTCTACTTTTTCTAGTTGTCTGATACGTGTATGCCCTAGGATTAGTGTGGTCTCTGCTGCATACAGTGCTTCGGGGAGCACCACCGTGTCGTAGTGGCCTAATTTGGCTTTTTGTGAGATAGACTACTTGTTGTCATGATTCCACACTACTTTGTATGCCTTGTCCAGTTTAGTTTTTCTTTCTTCATTTGAGTCTCAGTTATGCTCGCTTATTTGTAGTGTTTCAAAAATGGTTCAAATGGCTCTGAGCACTATGGGACTCAACTTCTCAGGTCATTAGTCCCCTAGGACGTAGAACTAGTGAAACCTAACTAACCTAAGGACATCACACACATCCATGCCCGAGGCAGGATTCGAAACTGCGACCGTAGCGGTCTCGCGGTTCCAGACTGCAGCGCCTATAACCGCATGGCCACTTCGGCCGGCTGTAGTGTTTCACCGAGGTATTTGAAGTTTGTAATTTTGTAAATCGTGCCGTACTTTGTGTTCAGAGATGAGAGTTTCTTTGTGTTCATAAACTGTGTCTTTTCGTAAGAGATACGTAGTCCAGTTTTGGAAGCGATTTCATGTAGTTTTTCGTACTTCGTATAGTAAAAGTATATAGTCTGTGTCCTGCCAAATGCTCATTACGGGATCGTGCAGAAATTTGAAATAAATCAGCCAAGAACTTTTAGAAATTTGTAGTAACAATCTTTCCTCCGTACATATTGAATTCATATATGCTTCAAGTTACACTCCTGGAAATGGAAAAAAGAACACATTGACACCGGTGTGTCAGACCCACCATACTTGCTCCGGACACTGCGAGAGGGCTGTACAAGCAATGATCACACGCACGGCACAGTGGACACACCAGGAACCGCGGTGTTGGCCGTCGAATGGCGCTAGCTGCGCAGCATTTGTGCACCGCCGCCGTCAGTGTCAGCCAGTTTGCCGTGGCATACGGAGCTCCATCGCAGTCTTGAACACTGGTAGCATGCCGCGACAGCGTGGACGTGAACCGTATGTGCAGTTGACGGACTTTGAGCGAGGGCGTATAGTGGGCATGCGGGAGGCCGGGTGGACGTACCGCCGAATTGCTCAACACGTGGGGCGTGAGGTCTCCACAGTACATCGATGTTGTCGTCAGTGGTCGGCGGAAGGTGCACGTGCCCGTCGACCTGGGACCGGACCGCAGCGACGCACGGATGCACGCCAAGACCGTAGGATCCTACGCAGTGCCGTAGGGGACCGCACCGCCACTTCCCAGCAAATTAGGGACACTGTTGCTCCTGGGGTATCGGCGAGGACCATTCGCAACCGTCTCCATGAAGCTGGGCTACGGTCCCGCACACCGTTAGGCCGTCTTCCGCTCACGCCCCAACATCGTGCAGCCCGCCACCAGTGGTGTCGCGACAGGCGTGAATGGAGGGACGAATGGAGACGTGTCGTCTTCAGCGATGAGAGTCGCTTCTGCCTTGGTGCCAATGATGGTCGTATGCGTGTTTGGCGCCGTGCAGGTGAGCGCCACAATCAGGACTGCATACGACCGAGGCACACAGGGCCAACACCCGGCATCATGGTGTGGGGAGCGATCTCCTACACTGGCCGTACACCACCGGTGATCGTCGAGGGGACACTGAATAGTGCACGGTACATCCAAACCGTCATCGAACCCATCGTTCTACCATTCATAGACCGGCAAGGGAACTTGCTGCTCCAACAGGACAATGCACGTCCGCATGTATCCCGTGCCACCCAACGTGCTCTAGAAGGTGTAAGTCAACTACCCTGGCCAGCAAGATCTCCGGATCTGTCCCCCATTGAGCATGTTTGGGACTGGATGTAGCGTCGTCTCACGCGGTCTGCACGTCCAGCACGAACGCTGGTCCAACTGAGGCGCCAGGTGGAAATGGCATGGCAAGCCGTTCCACAGGACTACATCCAGCATCTCTACGATCGTCTCCATGGGAGAATAGCAGCCTGCATTGCTGCGAAAGGTGGATATATACTGTGCTAGTGCCGACATTGTGCATGCTCTGTTGCCTGTGTCTATGTGCCTGTGGTTCTGTCAGTGTGATCATGTGATGTATCTGACCCCAGGAATGTGTCAATAAAGTTTCCCCTTCCTGGGACAATGAATTCACGGTGTTCTTATTTCAATTGTTAGCAAATCAACAGATTTTAATAATACATAGAGAACGTATTTTTTGTCCAATCATACACTTTATTAAATGGAACAATGCCTGTTGAATGGTTCAAATGGTTCAAATGGCTCTGAGCACTATGGGACTCAACATCTTAGGTCATAAGTCCCCTAGAACTTAGAACTACTTAAACCTAACTAACCTAAGGACATCACACACACCCATGCCCGAGGCAGGATTCGAACCTGCGACCGTAGCAGTCCCGCGGTTCCGGACTGCAGCGCCAGAACCGCTAGACCACCGCGGCCGGCAATGCCTGTTGACATTAACAGACTAAAAATAGGTAAATTAGATTGTCAGTGTTGTTTGTTGTAGGATTCTAGTGCTAGTCGCTTATGAGATATCGTATTTTGAAAAGTTTCCACACCGACACTTGTTTGTGCCATTCAACCTGCGTAGTTTCTATGTGTGACGTTGTTATGTTTGCTTACAGTGTGCTTGTGTGTCCCTTGAGTGCACTGTGACTTGCTGGTCATCTAGTGTGTGACAGTTCAAGCAGTAGGGCGTGACTGGACGATGGGATTTACCAGTGCAGAAAAGGCGACATGCTCATCGTGAATGGAGAGTGTACGAAGAGTGCAGTTCGATCTTGTGCAGTGTATGCGGCAAGATATCAACCACTTCAACCAGTAACGTCAAAGTGATAGTACAACGCATATACAACGTAACAGAAGGAAACAAGTGACGAGATAACAGGGGGAAATTAATATTCTAGCTGTTGTTGCAATTGATCCGCACGTTAATTCCCACGCAATGCGCACGAGGAAGTAGATTCCATCCCTGTCACATCCCTCTCCATCAAGAGCTGCATGAAAACAATTATGACAATCGTATTAACTTCCGTACATGGGCGTTAAGACAGGCTACTCCAGATGTGTCATGTATCTTCACCATGTGATGATGGCACATTTACCAATCACGTCCACATAAAGCACTGAAACATGCACCATTGGTCTGTTGGTGATCTCCGTTGGCTTTTTCAAGTGAAACGCCAGCATCCATAGAGTGTACACGTCCGTTGTGCGACAGCGAACTGCCAGCTGATAGGTCTGTTTTCGACTGATGGAGCACTGAACGCGCATGTGTATCGCAGCCTCCTAACAGACCATCTGTCACGGATGCTAGGCTAGGAGGTGTTTCTTTGCGGAGTAAGAGGAACCTGTGGTACCAGTATGATGGATCTCAGTCCATAGTGCACGAAGTACTACAGCATGTCTTCACGAACTGTTTCCAAATCGCTGGATTAGACACAGAGGACCTGTACCTTGGCCGTTCCCCGGATTTGACGCCTGTAGACTAAAAGAGGCTGTCTACAAGGACATACCAGCTACAGACGATGTCATGCAACGACGTATTACTGTAGCATGTTCGGACATCTCCTCTGAAATGCTAGCACGTGTGCAGCAGTCGTTCCATACCAGACGGAAGCGTGTATTGCCACTGCCGATGGTCATTTTGACCAAAATCTGTCTCGTTACTGTTCAGAACCTACATAACTGCACTCTTATTGTACTTTAGTGTGTGCTACGTCAGGTGCTGTCCAAGTGTCGATGTGGGAATTTCGCATTTTGAAAAAATACGATATCTCATAAACGACTTACGCTAGAATCCTACAAAAGACACCAATGACACCCTAATTTAGCCTATTTTTACTTTGATAAGATCAATAGGCATTGGTTTATTTAAAAAAGTGTATATCTGCACAAAAAATGCACTTCTAAGTATTATTAGAATCCGTTTATTTGCTAACAAAACGAGTTCATAGCCATCAATCCGTTCTGCGAAAATCGCACTTCAATAGCACTTTCGATTTCCGAAATATATGCGGTGCAAGTTTTATGTGATTCACTCCGTATAGTCTTCAAGTCACAGAATCGACAATTTCTTGCGTTGCATCAGTTGTTTAGAGAGACGTGTTATGCTGAAGGGAGAAAATTCCATCTTCCCTCGGTGTTTATAAACCAGTTCTTCCTTTAATGGGCCTATTACAGAGATGCAGTAATTTGCAGAGAAAGTTACGAAAAACATCACGATGAACATAACCAGCCTCTATCAATGCAGACACTCCGAATTAGAACTTACTTGTCCGCCTTGTCTTATTCTGCAGGGAGAACGAGAGTTCTCTTCAGTGTAAACCGGATTCAGCGAAACGAGTGGGCGTCGTCGTAAATTGAGAGGCTGCACTGATCACGGGATAACTACATCCAGTCCCATTACGAAATCCATACTACCTAACAAGCAATCGACTTTATAATTACGCAGATGAAGTGCTGCACAGAGAGGATATGCTCTTTCAAAAGACATCCATTTTACCGACAATTACCTATAGGTTAAGTGCTAATCGAGGAACATCTTCCTGTCAGTCTCTGTAAGCCTGTAACAGTGACCCGTCATAAGTGCGTCACTTATATTAGGGGACCTATAAATAACCTAGGAAGACTGGCCTTACCCACAAAATAAGTTTACTGGGACTCCGAAGAACCAACTGCTTCATTTTTTGTCTCTACAAAATAGCACGATGCTATACACCGACTATTGACGGAAAAATTCTGCTGACGTAGTGGAGTTCAGGACATCATGTAATTACTTAAAAGATTGTATCTTCGTCGTTGTACAGTTTTAATAATAGCTTATTCTTCTACCTTTCATTATAATTTTAATTAATTCTTGCAGATTCATTTATGATGTATTTTGTTAATTGCTCTCATGTATACCTCAGAAGTAAACGATAACGCCCATGTTTCCTGCATTCCGACTCTAAAGTTACACAAATTCATTAAAACTGGCCCAGTATGGAGCAGGCATCATAAAAGCATGAAATTCAATTCTTATTTTCTGATACTCTGAAAACTGGTGCGCACTCAGATAAGTACACTCATGAGTATGTAAGCACTATCCTTTGTGAAATCTACACGCGAACAACGCTCTCAATACCATACATAAAACGCAAAAATAAAGCGGAAAGGTAAATCTTTAAACTCCGTAGCTGACATCGTTATTTAAATAACACCAGAATACTTATTTTCTAAGGGTACACTGTTTCTCTCATGCTCAGTAGTAGGGCACATAATGTAAAACTAATGCTTAATGGCAGTTTACTTCCGCCTTATTTGGCCACTGACCAGAGGAAAAATCTTTTACAATCCTTCTTCAAATCGGAAGCTGCAGTTAGTAACAAATGAACGCGAGCACCCAACTATGTATGTCTGCTTACATCAAAATTTTTACCAGTGATACTCTTGCTCACAAACCACAGATATAGACTAGAGTAACAAATTAGACGAAATTTCGTAGAACTGGGACTTTCGTGGTCTTCAGTCATAAAAAACGTTTTCTGGCTTGGTGCCGCACGATGTTATGAAATAACCACCACTGGATAAAATCGACGTTACAGTTACGGTTGCGGAGGCCTCCTCCTGGATTTCTCCAGCTTTGGCTATTTTGAAATATGTCGCGACACCATATCGAGGAAACTTAGGTGTTGTTGTTGCTGCTGCTATTGTTGTTGTGGTCTTAGTCCGAGGATTGGTTTGATGCAGCTGTCCAGGCTACTCTATCCCGTGCAAGCCTCATCATCTCCATAAAACTACTGTAACCTACATCCATCTCAATCTGTTTAATATATTCATTTCTTGGTCTCCCCCTAAGATTTTAAGAAGCGTACCTCCCATCTCATCTTCATCTACTCCCTGTTCCATTTCTATAAAACTGCTGTCGGGTTCATCTCCATTGAATGGACCCTCTATATATTCCTTCCACCTTTCAGATTTCCCTTCTTTGCTTAGGACTGGTTTTCCATCTGAGATCCTGATAATCATACAACTGCTTCTCTTTTATCCTATGCCCTCTTTAATTCTTCTGTAGATGGTGTCTGACTCTCCGCTAGTGAAATATGCTTTATGTGTTAACTAGACGAAATTTATCACAGTACATATTGATGTGCAGACTATGGTCGACACTGAAGCCGCTGTAAACATGTAAATTATTTCTAACACATACTGAGAACGCAAAGCACTCAGTTTAAAGTTTATTACATCGACGGTCTCATCGCAGCTATGGTGGGGTGTCGTGTGCCGCTTAGTAGGTACAATAGACGCCTGTGAGTTTCCCCATCTCGTGCTGAACCTGCGCCCTTTGTGGCACCCGGTCCTGGGCGACAGGGTTCGTTTCACAATTCCTGAAGGTTAACTCTTTCGGCCATCGTGCTATTTCGTAGACACAAAAAAATGAAGCAGTTGGTTCTTCGCAGTCGCAGGAAACTTATTTTGTGGGAACGGCCAGTCTTCCTAAGTTATTCATAGGTCCCCTAATATAAGTGCGCCCACTTATGACAGGTCACTGTTGCAGGCTTACAGAGATTGTCAGGAAGATGTTCATCAATTAGCACTTTACCTATAGGTAATTTTCGGTAAAATGGATGTGTTTTGATGAAGATTGGAGGCGACTACACAGGTAGCGGGAGCTGTATGGAATGGAGTGGGCGCTTTTTTAGATTAGAGGGTCTCGGAAAAGAACAAAAATTGTTTCAATCTCAAAGGCTGCAGTTCAGACACAGGACTAGAGATGACCTAGGAACCATAGGCATTATTGTAGTAAATTATCGTAACTGTGCTACGAAAAGTGCTAATAAAAAGCACTGAAGTAAAAAGCGTTATAGGTACTGAAAACTGGCTAAGCAGCAGATAAGTTCAGCCGAAAATTTTACAAAGGACCTGTCGGTGTTCAGAAAGGATACGTTAAATGCAGTTGGTGATGGCGTATTTATTGTTGTTGGACGTTGCCTATCTCCTAGCGAAATTGAGGTAGATAATTAAGGAGACTTAGTGCAGATAAAGGTTATACTTGACAACCGGAATGGATTAACAATTATTTCCTTTCACCAACCTGCCGACTCAGATGATACAGTTGTTAAACAGTTCAAGGAAGACTTGAATCTCATTTCAAATACGTTCCCCACTCATACAATTATACTTGGTGGCGTCTTCCATTTATCCTCGATATGTCGGCGAAAATACATGTTTTAGGTCGATGATAGACATAAAGCATCGTTTGAAAACGTATTAAATGTTCTCATCGAAAGTAATTTTGAAAAATTAGTTCAGGAGGCCACTCGAAGTGTGTAAATGCTTACGAAAACATACTCAACCTCTCAGAAACAAACAGTGCTGAGCAAATATGGAGCACCGTGATGGACTCTAGGATTAATGATCACAAGGGGGTTGTAAGCAGACTCAATACCGTAACATTCAAATCCACCGAAAGTAAACACAAAAGAATCTTTTTAAAAAAGCAGATAAAATTCACATGACGCGTTCCTAAGAGGCAGTCTCCATTTCTTCCAAACTAACTATGAAGGTATAGATCATACGTGATTAAAACGTAAAGAAATGATATCGGCAGCAATGGAGAGATTTACAAACAATAAATTAATAAGGCCCGGAACTGACCCGTCATGGAACAAAAACAGGTCGGGACACTATTGCAGAAGCAACGAAAAAAGCAGGCCAAATTCAAAAGAATGCGAAATCCACAAGGCTGGCGAAGTCCTACAGAAGCTCGAAATTTAGCGCGAACTTCAATATGAGATGCTTTCAACAGTTTCCACAGCGAAACTCTGTCTAGAAATCTGGCAGAACATCCGAAGGGCTTCTTGTCGTATTGTGAAGTATATCAGCGGTAAGATACAGTCAGTGCATTCACTGAGTGAGAGCGACGATTATGTTATCGATGACACTACTACTAAAGCGTTGTTACTACATACGTTTTTCCAAAATTCCTTCACCAAATAAGAAGTAAATATTCCAGAATTCAAATAAAGAACAGCTGTCAACATGAGTAAATCAAAGATAGATGTCATCGGTGTAGTAAAGCAGCTTACAAAGCATAATAAAGGCAAATATTTCAGAATTTTAAATCAAGAACTGGTACCTACAAGAGTAAATTGAAGGACTTGGCAGTAAAAAATGATAAGAGACAAATCAGTATATCTGAGAAAACGAACCACAAATATTTTAATTAAAATCCCGTAAATCAGATATCTGAAATACATAAAAAATCATATTTGTTTTTCGGGTACAGCATTGTTTTATTACACAGCGTCAGTAGTTACATATTTTTAGTGCGTAATATCAACTCGAAAAAGAATTTTCAAAATTTCAGAAACATGTACTTAACATTATTTACTGGAAACATTGTAGTCTCAACACACTTGCTTGACCTTTTTTACACGATAACATTTTATTTTCAATGCATTTACTTAACATTATTATTTTCTCGGTATATGATTGTCTATCTTTCTTCTTCGTCTTCTTGTTGCTGAAACGCAGTACCTCAGTCATGGTATACAGGAGGTATCCATTTTAAGCTTGAGAGAATGTCTCTTAGCTAGTGTTCCTTAATACGAAGAGGCCCAGAATATTTCGGTTTAAGCTCTGTCAGGAAAGAACTGCTTGCAGGTCTTCCGCATTTTGATAAGGCAACAGATTCTAGGCAACTATTGTATGTGTCACTAAACATTAATGTTGGGGTGGGACTTCGTAGCTCAGCAGAAAATACAAGTCAAACACAATTTCTAATCCTGAATTTTCTTTGAGCAGTTCATGCTTGTGGTTGGTGGAACAGTTGGTGGAACAGCTGTTTCAGTGCAGCGAAGCTGTAGGAACACTCTGGAGTCGTACGAGTTACCTTGAATGGCTTCTTTAGCTGGAATGTTCTTAGAACTTCTTCCCAATGATCAGGTCCATAAACACTTTGATAATGTGAGGTGACATTTTTCTCAACCTGAGCGAAGTCTCCGTCACTAGGTAGCATGCTATGTCAAGCCTGAGGAAAGGTGTGCTCGATGTATCTGAAACGACCAGATTTTAACAGGTATAGCCAAAACGCCACTAAGGTCTCCTTTTAGCTATAGCTTCATGCCAGAGAAAGAAACGTCCTTGGCTATCTGCACAAGAACGGACACTAAAATTATAGTACCATATTTTACGCTTATGAAGCATTGGCCCTCTAGTCAGTTTAGGGGCGGGTAGTGTCTGTTGCAAATCGAACGTGATTACATGAACATTTTTGTATTGTTTTGCAACTTTCATTGCTTCACGTATTGCAGGTTGCCCAGCATCTTCTTTTCGATGGTGAATCTCCTGCTTTATTCGCAATGAACGTATCTCAGTTTCGTTTTTACAATTCTCAGCATGCTTGATTGCTACATAAGCTGAACCACACTGTTGACAGGCATCCATTTTAGAGCTCTTGAAACTTATATTGAATTCCTCGGTGAATATTCGTCGGAATTTGTCTATTGAAACAGAAATTTTGCTTGCCGACTGACATTCCTCGACGTACCTGTCATAACAGAGCTGCATGGAATATTCCATACTTAAGTACTCTCGCGATGAATATTTTCGAGTATAGCGACTCCTTTACTTCGGAAGTTTGTCAATAAATGATTTCACATCGGTGATGACATCCTTTGAATATTTTCTAGGATGACCGGTATGCTTACCTCTGCCATCAGAAGTAAATGAAACGTCAACATTTTTCAGTCGTTTCACGATATTCTCTACACGCGCTCTAATTTTCTGGAGTCCGTGAACATTTAGAAATGCAATTTTGCAAACGATGACATCCTTTCCGGCAGTTTTCACTGTATATGGAATCGTCTGACTGCGTCTTCATATCTCCTATTTAGTCTTCTTTCGGATAACAGTTTTCTGATCGCAAACAACCTTGGAGGTAAGCGTTTTGAGAATAATAGCAATTCATCTCCCAGAAATTTCAGAATATTGTTCTTTTATCTACTTTTTTCTTCCCCCATGAACCATGGACCTTGCCGTTGGTGGGGAGGCTTGCGTGCCTCAGCGATACAGATGGCCGTACCGTAGGTGCAACCACAACGGAGGGGTATCTGTTGAGAGGCCAGACAAACATGTGGTTCCTGAAGAGGGGCAGCAGCCTTTTCAGTAGTTGCAGGGGCAACAGTCTGGATGATTGACTGATCTGGCCTTGTAACATTAACCAAAACGGCCTTGCTGTGCTGGTACTGCAAACGGCTGAAAGCAAGGGGAAACTACAGCCGTAATTTTTCCCGAGGAAATGCAGCTTTACTGTATGATTAAATGATGATGGCATCCTCTTGGGTAAAATATTCCGGAGGTAAAATAGTCCCCCATTCGGATCTCCGGGCGGGGACTACCAAAGAGGACGTCGTTATCAGGAGAAAGAAAACTGGCATTCTACGGATCGGAGCGTGGAATGTCAGATCCCTTAATCGGGCAGGTAGATTAGAAAATTTAAAAAGGGAAATGGATAGGTTAAAGTTAGATATAGTGGGAATTAGTGAAGTTCGGTGGCAGGAGGAACAAGACTTTTGGTCAGGTGATTACAGGGTTATAAATACAAAATCAAATAGGGGTAATGCAGGAGTAGGTTTAATAATGAATAAAAAAATAGGAGTGCGGGTTAGCTACTACAAGCAGCATAGTGAACGCATTATTGTGGCCAAGATAGACACAAAGCCCATGCCTACTACAGTAGTACAAGTTTATATGCCAACTAGCTCTGCAGATGATGAAGAAATTGATGAAATGTATGACGAGATAAAAGAAATTATTCAGGTAGTGAAGGGAGACGAAAATTTAATAGTCATGGGTGACTGGAATTCATCTGTAGGAAAAGGGAGAGAAGGAAACATAGTAGGTGAATATGGATTGGGGGGAAGAAATGAAAGAGGAAGCCGCCTTGTAGAATTTTGCACAGAGCATAACTTAATCATAGCTAACACTTGGTTCAAGAATCATAAAAGAAGGTTGTATACCTGGAAGAATCCTGGAGATACTAATAGGTATCAGATAGATTATATAATGGTAAGACAGAGATTTAGGAACCAGGTTTTAAATTGTAAGACATTTCCAGGGGCAGATGTGGATTCTGACCACAATCTATTGGTTATGAACTGCAGATTGAAACTGAAGAAACTGCAAAAAGGTGGGAATTTAAGGAGATGGGACCTGGATAAACTGAAAGAACCAGAGGTTGTAGAGAGTTTCAGGGAGAGCATAGGGGAACAATTTACAGGAATGGGGGAAAGAAATACAGTAGAAGAAGAATGGGTAGCTCTGAGGGATGAAGTAGTGACGGCAGCAGAGGATCAAGTAGGTAAAAAGACGAGGGCTAATAGAAATCCTTGGGTAACAGAAGAAATATTGAATTTAATTGATGAAAGGAGAAAATATAAAAATGCAGTAAATGAAGCAGGCAAAAAGGAATACATACGTCTCAAAAATGAGATCGACAGAAAGTGCAAAATGGCTAAGCAGGGATGGCTAGAGGACAAATGTAAGGATGTAGAGGCTTGTCTCACTAGGGGTAAGATAGATACTGCCTACAGGAAAATTAAAGAGACCTTTGGAGAGAAGAGAACCACTTGTATGAATATCAAGAGCTCAGATGGCAACCCAGTTCTAAGCAAAGAAGGGAAGGCAGAAAGGTGGAAGGAGTATATAGAGGGTTTATACAAGGGCGATGTACTTGAGGACAGTATTATGGAAATGGAAGAGGATGTAGATGAAGATGAAATAGGAGATAAGATACTGCGTGAAGAGTTTGACAGAGCACTGAAAGACCTGAGTCGAAACGAGGCCCCGGGAGTAGACAACATTCCATTAGAACTACTGATGACCATGGGAGAGCCAGTCATGACAAAACTCTACCATCTGGTGAGCAAGATGTATAAGACAGGCGAAATACCCACAGACTTCAAGAAGAATATAATAATTCCAATACCAAAGAAAGCAGGTGTTGACAGATGTGAAAATTACCGAACTACCAGTTTAATAAGTCACAGCTGCAAAATACTAACGCGAATTCTTTACAGACGAATGGAAAAACTGGTAGAAGCGGACCTCGGGGAAGATCAGTTTGGATTCCGTAGAAATACAAAATTGTTAAGGCTTTCGTGGCCACTTGTTAACAAACTGCCTATTGGCTTCTGTCTCGGGTTCTTCGGCCGACGTTCATCTAATGATTTTTCTGACGTTTCGCCAGCACGAGTGGCTGGCATTGTCAAAGCTTCACCCTCCATTGCCGGTGGTGAACTGGAGGCGAGCTCGCGGCCGCAGACTATATGTACCTGGCGGAAAAGTTTATGTCGGAATGACTGGACGATCCATTAACACCAGGATCAAAGAGCATAAGCGACATTGCAGGTTGGGGCAGGTGGAGAAATCGGCCGTGGCAGAGCACGCACTGAATGAGACCGACCACGTAATAAAATTCGCCGACACGGAAGTTCTGGCTGTAGAGAAGCACTATCACACGCGCTTGTTCAGAGAAGCTGTAGAAATCCAAAAACACGCGAACAGTTTCAACAAGAAAGAGGAAAGACTTAAGGTAAACGGATCCTGGCTTCCCGTACTGCAGCGAACGACCGTCGCAGGTAGCAAGAGGAGAACCGCACCGGAAATGACCGCGGAGAAGCCCTCGGACGTTGGCGCGCCAGGTACATATAGTCTGCGGCCGCGAGCTCGCCTCCAGTTCACCACCGGCAATGGAGGGTGAAGCTTTGACAATGCCAGCCACTCGTGCTGGCGAAACGTCAGAAAAATCATTAGATGAACGTCGGCCGAAGAACCCGAGACAGAAGCCAATAGGCAGTTTGTTCCGTAGAAATGTTGGAACGCGTGAGGCAATACTAACCGTACGACTTATCTTAGAAGAAAGATTAAGAAAAGGCAAACCTACGTTTCTAGCATTTGTAGACTTAGAGAAAGCTTTTGACAACGTTAACTGGAATACTCTCTTTCAAATTCTGAAGGTGGCAGGGGTAAAATACAGGGAGCGAAAGGCTATTTACAATTTGTACAGAAACCAGATGGCAGTTATAAGAGTCGAGGGGCATGAAAGGGAAGCAGTGGTTGGGAAAGGAGTGAGACAGGGTTGTAGCCTCTCCCCGATGTTATTCAATCTGTATATTGAGCAAGCAGTAAAGGAAACAAAAGAAAAATTCGGAGTAGGTATTAAAATTCATGGAGAAGAAGTAAAAACTTTGAGGTTCGCCGATGACATTGTAATTCTGTGAGAGACAGCAAAGGACTTGGAAGAGCAGTTGAACGGAATGGACAGTGTCTTGAAAGGAGGATATAAGATGAACATCAACAAAAACAAAACGAGGATAATGGAATGTAGTCAAATTAAATCGGGTGATGCTGAGGGGATTAGATTAGGAAATGAGACACTTAAAGTAGTAAAGGAGTTTTGCTATTTAGGGAGTAAAATAACTGATGATGGTCGAAGTAGAGAGGATATAAAATGTAGACTGGCAATGGCAAGGAAAGCGTTTCTGAAGAAGAGAAATTTGTTAACATCGAGAATAGATTTAAGTGTCAGGAAGTCGTTTCTGAAAGTATTTGTATGGAGTGTAGCCATGTATTGAAGTGAAACATGGACGATAACCAGTTTGGACAAGAAGAGAATAGAAGCTTTCGAAATGTGGTGCTACAGAAGAATGCTGAAGATAAGGTGGGTAGATCACGTAACTAATGAGGAGGTACCGAATAGGATTGGGGAGAAGAGAAGTTTGTGGCACAACTTGACTAGAAGAAGGGACCGGTTGGTAGGACATGTTTTGAGGCATCAAGGGATCACAAATTTAGCATTGGAGGGCAGCGTGGAGGGTAAAAATCGTAGAGGGAGACCAAGAGATCAATACACTAAGGAGATTCAGGAGGATGTAGGTTGCAGTAGGTACTGGGAGATGAAGAAGCTTGCACAGGATAGAGTAGCATGGAGAGCTGCATCAAACCAGTCTCAGGACTGAAGACCACAACAACACAACAACAACATCTACTTTTTTAATAAGCTGGAATTATTTTTAAGGGTATTGGCACGGCGGGCTTATCCTTTTTTCTTCAACAACTGTACCTGTACCTCTGTACTTCGTACACTGCTTTCCTTCATTCCTGTTTTTCTTCATCTGCTCCTGCACACTACCACGTTTTAGCCTCTTTCGTCCTTTCCGTATGCTGTGTTGGTCGTTAACTTGTTTAGTGTGTGCTTCATCATTATCACTACTGCATGTATCTTCAGAGGAACATTACCTGCAAGAAGCCTCCGAACCTACAAAAAAATCGAACTCGTAAGATTAACATTCTACAAAGTTCTAAGATAATGAAACGCCTAAAACTATACATCCACGGTGATTTTCATTATGTAACATATATATTGACATTCTTCCACACACCTTCTCTAGAAAAAAAAAAATCTTGAAAAAGATAAGCATGTGGAATTATGAAACTCCATAATAGTAGACCCGTAACTTACTATCGATTACTGTTAGAAGGCTAGGTATTAACACATAGCTACAGTTACAGGTACCGTAATACTCCATAGAAAGCTAATATGGATTTCTTACTACGTCAAGACAGTCTTGTTAAGGATAGCCGTTAACATTCTTGGCATCACATTGTCAAGTAAAATGTTAATGGACACCACTTAACACTGTTTACTTGCAAAAATAAATATTCATATTTACCTGATTAACAACAAGTTTGGAGTGCTTTCTTCTTCAGGAACATATCCCGGGTCTTTATCATATCCAGGTCACCTGCAGTCTCGTCCACAAACTCACTGAAAAGCTCGTTTTTCACACGAACATTGGACGCTTCACTCTCACTTGCGGCCATGTATTAGGCACTTATCGTTGTTTTCTTGCACACGAATCGAAAAAGCTGCCAACAGCGAAAATCTGAAAGTTGACGAAGTGGTGCCATATATCGGCTTTTCATTGAACTTTTTACTAATATAAATGAAACATGCCATATCTGACATTTTGTACTTAATTTCTCGGTTTCTCGCAGACTGTCCTTACCATTTTTACTGCCGAAACCCTCAATTAAAAGTAGATATCCTTGGTGCAGCAAAGCAGCTTTAAGCCGTTCCAGAATGTATACCAATTAAATTACTTTCAGAGTATGCTGATACAATAGCTCCATACTTAACAGTCATACACAGACACTCGCTCCACGAAATATCCGTACCTAAAGACTGGAAAGTTGCACAGATCTAATGTTCCCAAAGGCAGTGTTACAGGCCCATTACTGTTCCTAATGTACACAAATAATTTAGGAGACAATGTGAGCAGCCCTCTTCGATTGTTTGCAGACGGTGCTGTCACTTATCGTCTAGTAAAGTCACCAGAAAATGAAGAAATTGCAACATGAGTTAGACAAGACATCATTTGGTGCGAAACGTGGCAATTGACCCTAAATAACGAACAGTGTGAGGTCATCCACATGAGTACTGAAAGGAATCTATTTAACTTGGATTGCACGATAAATCACACAAATCTTCTCGGACTGCAGGTGTACTCAGTCGTTGAGAACTTTTCGAAGCTAACACTCCAAAAGGAGTACACGGAATCCAGATACCGATGGCTCCAGTGTGCCAGTGATGATATATCTGTCTGTCTATATATGGAGTGCATGAAATGCGTAGGGGCCCGAAGATGGCGTTTTTTAGATGCCGAAACGGGTTGTCTAAGTAGAATAACTTCTCAAAATGTTGACTGTTTAGCTATTCTCGTTGGTGAACCTAACGACTGTCAATTCAACTAAATACCCAGGAATTACAATTACGGACAACGTTAACAGGAAATGTAACGTAGATTATGTAGTGGTGAATGCAAACCAAAAACTTTGTTTTATTGGCAGAACACAGTTCTGTTACAAAGCGACTGCCTACAGTGTCTACAGTGTCCTCTGCTAGACTATTGCTGTATAATATGGGACCCTTACTAGACAGAATTGACCAAGCACATCGAAAAAGTTCAAAGAAGAGCAACTCGTTTTGTATTATTGCGGAGTGTCACGGATGTGATACGCGAGTTGGGGGTAGTGGTCATTGAGATAAAGGCGTCTTTCGTTACGCCAGGATGTTTTCACAAAATTTTAATCTCCAACGTTCTCTTTTAAGTGCGAAAATATTTTGTAGACATCTACCAACATAGGGAACAACGATCATTGTAATAATATAAGAGAAATCAGACCTTGTACGGAAAGATTTAAGTGTTCGTTTTTCCCGCAAGCAGTTCCAGAGTGAAACGGTAGAGAAGTAGTGTGAAAGTAGTTCGATCAACCCTCGTCCATGTGCTTAAGTGTGAATTGTGGAAGAGTCATGTAGCTGTAGTTTTTCAGTTTAGTTGCTCACAGGTGTATGGTTTTGGGAAAGTAGGAGCTGAAGTCTACAGAGGAATGACTGAAAAAGTAAAATGTCGGACCTAGGAATTAAGGAGGGTAAGTGATTCAAGTTTGAGAATATAACATTGTTATTGTTTAAAAATACACCGATCTGGATTAAGACCTTCTTTCTGTTAGAACACTGATATACAGTCTAAGACCAAAAAAAAAAAAAATAGGAAAAGAAGAACGCACCACAAAGGAAATATTCGAATGGGACGGAAATATATAGATGTGATGTACTTGTTAAGACAAACAAATGATTATAATTTCAGAAAAAGTGGAATGACTACCACCCCCAACTCGTGTACCACATCCGTGACACTCTCTCCCCTGTTTCACAATAATGCAAAACGAGTTGATCTTCTTTGTACTTTTTCGATGTCCTCGGTCAATTCTTTCTGGTAAGAGTCCCATTTTACACAGCAATAGTGTAGTAGAGAACGGCAAGAAGTGTATGCAGCTTCACTAATATAACTGAGCAAGTCATAGTGCATTGGTTGACTTACGGCTCTTATGCAAACAGTTATTCGGTTTGGCACTGATTGATTATTAGAGTTGCTGTACGTCTTCCTGAGGGATACAGTGCAAAATTCTGTCCAACTGGCACGATAGATAGTCAAAATCCCGAGCTGGTTGCTGGGCCCTGGCAACAGTGCTCCAAAGGACCTCGACTGGGGAGAGATCCGACGCCCTTGCTGGCCAAGGCAGGGTTTGACAAGCACGAAGGGAAGCAGTAGATACTCTCGCTGTTTGCGGACTGGCATTATCTTGCTGAAATGTGAACCCGGAATGGCTTGGCATCAAGGGAAAGACAACGGGGCGTAGAATATCGTCGACGTACCGCTTTACTACAAGGTTGCCGCGGATACAACCAAAGAGTTCCTGCTATGAATAGAAATGGCACCCTAGACCATCATTTCTGGTTGTCAGGCCGTATAGCGGACAACAGCCAGGTTGGTATCCCACCGCATTCTGAGGCATCTCCACACACGTCTTCGGCCTGGAATCTCATTCACTATAGTAGAGCTGTCTCCGATGATGAGTCCTGCTTCGAAGTGACCAGGAGTGAACAGGAGTGGTGATCTGATGTTTTATTTCATTCCACAGCAGGACCCCTTTGTTTGTCGTCTGCGGGACTATTATAGCACAACGGTACGTCAGCGATATTCTACGCACCTTTTTGGTGGCCTTCATGGCAACCCATCCTGGGCTTACATTTAGGCGAGATAGCGTCTGCTCTCACGCGATCAGAGGGTGTACGGCTTTTGTTTCTGCTTGCCAAACCCTACTTTGCCCGTCAAGGTCGTCGGATCTCTCCCCAGTCGAGGACATTTGGAGCACTGTGGGCAGGGCCCTGCAACCAGCTCGGGATTTTGACGATCTAACGTGCCAGTTGGACAGAATTTTGCACTGTATTCCTCAGGAAGACATACAGCAACTCTATTAATCAATGCCAAGCCGAATAGCTGCTCGCATAAGGGTCAGAAGTGAAGCAACGCATTACTGACTTGCTAAGTTATATTAGTGAAGTCCTCTGTCTTGAATAAATGATCATTTTTTCAGACACTTTAGTCATTTACTTGTTTGTGCATTTACATAACATGTACCGATTTGTATGTGTGTGTGTGTGTGTGTGTGTGTGTGTGTGCGTGTGTGTGTTTGTGTCAGACGAAAATTTCAAGCTCGGTAGGCCTATCTGTTCGAGCTTTCAAACATATTTAGATGTGTGATGGAAACAAGCAATACCCCCTTCCCCTTAATTTTTTTTTCCGTGATAACACAATACAACGCAACTATACAATCAAAAAGTAGTCACCACATTCATATATACGACACGGATAAACCTCTAGCTGAAATTTTATTGCATAAAATTAGGTGGCTGCAGCATTCCTATTCTTGAGCGTCACTTTGTTTGTAACCATGAAGATCATCAACCGTCAAAACTACTACGGACTGCGTACAGCTTGTAATTAACCACCACACCTGGGAAGCTGCAGGCATCAATGTCTCATCCTTCTTTCAGTACACTAACCAATAAGCAGAATCCCTACATACATAGTGTATACGATGTGTGATGGGCAGTTCGTTCTATCAACACGGTCGAAATCCATTTTTTCGTTGCTTGGCGTCGTAGTTCGGTAGAAATCTCTGGGAATTGTTTTATTGTCTGTGGAGACTCGGAAAATGTACGCCTCATCATTGCCCGACTTTCTATTCTAATTGCCATGTCGGCAGACGAATCTGCTACATCTTTCGTGATCTTAGGACTGCACAGTTATATCGCAAAGCGAGATCCCATTTCCGTGTTACACTCTGGATGTAGGTGTGAGTTTTTAATGCGTCCGTAATGTTTATTTTCCGCTATATTTGAATAGTCAAATGAATTATCCATTTATATGAATCACATTCACATATGCAAACGTCTAACAAAGGAATTAATATGACATTAATGTATGTGATGAGTAAATACATATGTACTGGAAACGGCTGCCATGCTTCGATAATGTCTGATAATTTCGTTATTTTTCTAAAAATTTGTTTCATGGTTTGTTTTTAAAATTCTGATTACTGTCGTACCAATGACACAAATTTCCATCACTTACAGTTCCGAGAGCATTCCTAGTTATTGTTTGATGATTTTAGCTAGCCACTCGTAGAATGGCCAGTTGCCACACACGTAACTTCGACAAAGTGTATACTTTGTGATGACGGCAGCTTTGTACCGTATTGTGGTGCTGTGAAATCGACAAAGGGAAACAGAGACACAGACAGCATACAGTGAGAGAAGAAAGGGGTGGAAGGGGGGGGGGGAAGGGAGAGAGAGAGAGAGAAAGAGAGGTCTGTGAAAACGGAACTGAAGCTGAATTGCCACTTATTTGCCTTTTCCTTAAGCTTCATATCTGTCTTAGCAATGAATGTTGACACCATTACGAAGAACATGAGCGCCTCAAAAATGTTTATAATCCCATCCCTAATGTGTAGTGCTTTAAAAAGGTACGATTTATCAAAACCGTACTTGAACCTCCGTCACTCCTCCCTACGATTTTACGGATAAATTAGGGCTTACCGGCAAAACTGTCTGTTGCCTTGGCCATCAACATCGCATGTAGCAAATGAACAGGTGTTCAGATGAGGCGTGATTGAATTACTTTCGGACGGTGGAAGAGCTACAGACGTAATTCAGATGGTGCAATTGAATTAAACTCTGTATCCTTCTGTATCCAGCAGGGAAAAGCGAGACAGCTTTCACAATGTGGGAATAGCCATGAACCCACAATCCTGGATCACTAATGGAAAAAGCAGGCTATCCACGGCAAAAGGATACATGAATTACATAAAGAAATAATAGTAAGAGTTCATCTATCATTTCAAGAAAAATACCAAGTATTAAGAGAGAACCAATCAAGGGGCAATACTGAAAGGTTTATATGTTAGGATAAATGGTTTGCAAAAGATATGTGTATCATGAATACGACAGTTTCTTTGGCACATATTTGACAGTTTATTGGGAATGTTTCCCACTCTGAGTATCTCTGCGTGCCACACACGTGGGTGAAATTTGTTCTTTGGCTACCAGAGAGTAGAGCACGGGGGCGAGTGAAGGAGTCGGAAACTGTAGTCGGCCAGAGACCGAGACAGATTGTTGTGTCTTGGCAAAGTGAGGACCTCGATGGCGGATGTTCCGTACTAAGATTTTTATTTGAGTTGCTCTATGACGCGAATTTTGAGAATAAAGGAGTATCTGAGATGATATTGTAAACAGACGGCTCGTTTGGGAAAGGATAACCTGCATCAAAGTTTATTTGCTGCTAGCACTAATTGTGAAGTATCGTAGTGTAAAGATTTCACTGTGTCTAACACTGTCTACATGTTGACATTTAGGGCGAATTATCCGTCGTGTTTTCAGAATTTTAATTAACTTTCTTCCACCACTGTTAGTTACAGTATTTTATTAAAAAAGGCAAAGATCAAATTTTACGAAACTGAATTACTGTGCATAAAAGTAATTTTTTTATGCTGTAGGGCAATGTTAGAAAGAAAAAGGGTTATAGTTCATGTTAGTTTCAGTCTTTTCTGTGTCAATAAGAAAAAAGGTTCAATATAATTTAAAAATACCTTCCCATTCATTTACAAATATTTCATGAAGCTTTTCCCCATTATTAGACAGAAAGCGAATTTAGCAAAACCTTCATTGTCACGCCTCGCACTATTTCGTGGACAGTGAGCCATATTTCCAGAAAAAGAACAAATGTTTAATTTACGAAAATAGTTTAAAATAAAATAAAATAAGAAGACTTATTTCAGCTCATAATTTTTGCAGTGCAGGCAGAGGAGAGCCGAGTTATCCATTGCAAAGAAAGATTAAACTCTAGAGCCTAAATTAACCTTTTGACAGGGAATTGAGATCAGTTTTCGTTACCGAAAGTCATGTAAATTAAGTAGATGCGTTTTTTATAACAGGGCCCAATTTTTGTTCCGAAACAGTTAGCCATTCTGTGTGTTTCATGACAAAATTATTCTAAGTATTATTGATAACCACTTATTTACATTCATTTACAGATATCAGATGCAGTTCAGATTAACTGGTATCACATTCATCAAAATGTAATTTGCACAGTTATGTTCGTGTTTAAAAATAGGGTAGCAAAGGCAATTCTGGATCACACACTGTAACCGGAATTTAAAAGACACTTTTTCAGATTATTATTGAGAGGTTCAGTAGTTCACACAGTTATCCATTAATATGTAAAAGCATGTAAGTCTCAGTAGACACACTTAGTGAGCCACGGGAGAGTGACACGAGAAGACGGGTGCGGCGGCGCGTTAGCGGTCTGCTTACCGCAAGTGTATTGTGAAATGCTCTCAACTACGTCATCTCGATCGTGACCCTAGCGTACATTATCTTAAAATGTAGTCAGATTCTAATTGCATATTTAATGGAAATATCTTGCTACAGCGGAAATGAATTCAAGAACATGCTATTGCTTTGATGTTGGCTCTCGTATATTTCTCGCGTATTCAGCCAGGTGGCGCCAGAGGAATACCCGATAAATGTCCAAGATTTTTCTACGCCTTAAAAACCTAAATTAGACATCAAGACGGCGACAGATTTGCCCCCCCCCCCCCAATATTCCCATATACTGTAATCGACCGTCCTCATCCTAAAGCTGCTTCAGAGTGGGGTTCTGGAGCACGTTTCACTCGGTTTTACCTCGGTTGCGACGCAACACTGCGGCTACTCCGGAAAAAGTAGTTCTATACTGACAGCCTGACCAGGCTGCTATGGCGGATGAGGCGGCTACGTGATTTTTCCGACAGTGATGTTTCCTACCATTTTGTAGGTGCTTCAGAGCTTGAAACTTCCAACCAATCCTTTTTATGGCTGCATTATACGACATACGATTGTTGTCATTCAATAAAATATTTTGTAAATTTCTCTTTCATTGTTGTCATAACTAGAGACTGAAATTTTTGATAATAGAAGGCCTGAGGATGGTGTTGTGTACCGAAACAGGTGGCCAGTAGGCAAGAATTTCGACAAGAGATTTAAAGACACAGTATTTCTGAAATGTATTGCTCGCCGTTCCAACTACAAGTACTCCGAGAATATGTAAAGAACAAGAAGATAAATGTATAATGCCTAGGGGAATTTAAGACGTTGAAAATATCTCTTTTTTTTTTCTTCCAAAAAAAAGTGAGAAATTACGATTCATAAAATAAGCCAAGAAGTATAATCATTTGCTTCAGTAATGTTGTAGGATAAAAAAAGAAAAGGCTAAATAGAAGCCTTTAGGGATGCCTGTGTACTTTGTGGCACAACCAGTCACAGGCGTGGATGTAATGGTTCAAATGGCTCTGAGCACTATGGGACTTAACTGCTGAGGTCATCTGTCACCTAGAACTTAGAGCTACTCAAACCTAACTAACCTAAGGGCATCACAAACATCCATGCCCGAGGCAGGATTCGAACTTGCGACCGTAGTGGTCTCGCGGTTCCAGGCTGTAGCGCCCAGAACCGCTCGGCCACTCCGGCCGGCGCGTGGATGCAATGTGAAGGAATGTCCCTATTACCAAATACTCGACAGAGTCTCCCTCAGTGTAGCGGCTTCCTTTGACTGTCGGAAAACGCCCAAGAAAAACGCGGGTGCGGAACACGGAGAGAACGCCTCGCGGGGGAAGGGGACTTAGGACGGCCGCCCGCCCTCAGGAGCTCAGTTCGTCAGCGCACCTGGCGATGGCGACATGTCTGATCGCCGAAATATTGTGCCCGTTGGACACTATGGGCCGGCAGTACACCCGTGGACTCTTCGAGCAAGAAATACGCTGGGAGAAGTTGAAGAATCACAACAAAAATATTTGTGGTAGGAAACTCTACGTTGCCGTCAAACGTCGCAAAGCCAACGGTCGGAAAATGCACAACGCCGCATAGGCCAAGAGGCAAGGGCGACCGCTGGAACTCTACCTTGGTCATTCTGAGAAGGCGCCAAATCAGCAGTCCCTCTAAAAGCAACGCCTCTCTATGCGGAAGCGTGTCTGCAAATCAAGTGTAAGTGTGACAGCTCAAGACGCCATTTTCAACATACCCGATACACTGGGACTATTTTACTAATCTGGCGTCTGGGTAACTGAAAATTGTGCGTATCTTCCCATTCGGTAGTCCTTCATCTCGAGGATACGTTGGTCACCTCAGAATTTCTGGTAAAACTACATGTCAAATTTGCCTGTCAAATCTATCATCTCATTCCCGAATGAGTTTTTTCACTGTGTAGCGGGGTGTGTGCAGATTAAAACTGTATGCCAGACCGAGAGTCGAACTCAAGACCTTTGCCTTTCATATGCAAGTGCTCTACCAACTGTTTTCTTTTTCTGTTTTTTTTTCGGTCTATTGCGTCGTAGCATGACATCCGTTGAAGTTTGTTGTTGATCCTCTCACTCAGTTTGTTATTATTATAGGGACCAGGCAGCTCCCTGACCGAACACGCTGAGGTCCCGTGCCGGCTCAACTGAGCTACCCAGGCACCACTCGCGACCCGTCCTCACACGCCTCATTCTCAAGTTGGGAGTGAGGCGTGTCCTTGGAGCACCACAGGCAATCCTCCTAGCTGCGAACGTACCTGTTCCTCGTAGGTGTTACGTACATGCGTTTCTTACCAAATCGTTATGTACTGATTCGCCTCTACGATCCCTAGAAGGATGTAACAGCAACAGTGAAGCTCCTTGTGTGTGGATACGGGCGTTGATCCTTTCAACAAAGTGAGAAAGCAAGAATGAACCGCTCAAAGGTTTGATTTTTGTTTTCTCGAAGTGTCGTAAGTTCGAGGACCATAATGAAAAGTGAATGTTGCATAAGAATGGGTGTGAAATCTTATGGGACTTAACTGCCAAGGTCATCAGTCCCTAACCTTACACACTACCTAACCTAAATTATCCTAAGGACAAACACACACACCCATGCCGGATGGAGGACTCGAACCTCCGCCGAGACCAGCCGCACAGTCAATGACTGCAGCGCCTTTGACCGCTCGGCTTATCCCGCGCGGCTGTTGTATAAGACTATAACACGTGGAAGAAATGACACACGAGATCTAAACGATTGTCGCAAGATTCCAGAGAATTGTACGCCTCACAAAGCCGTCGAATATTTATTCCTAGAAAGGAGAGATCTAGGAAGATCACATAGTTTGTGTGGTGAGAAACGTGAACACACTTAGTAACACGAATGGATGATTATGATGATGAAAGAAATATTCTTTACTGGATGCTCAACAGTACGAAATAAAGTAGCAGCTGGTACTAGACGTAATGAATCAGTTAATATTTTATGTTTCCGAGGTGCTGAATACATCTTGCCCTAGATGTTTATGATGTTCTTAAACTGGAAAATTTGTGCTGTATATTGGAAATTACAATAAGAATTTGGTGAAGAAAGTCTATGATCAGCAGAAAAAAATGGTTCAAATGGCTCTGAGCACTATGGGACTCAACATCTGTGGTCATAAGTCCCCTAGAACTTAGAACTACTTAAACCTAACTAACCTAAGGACATCACACACATCCATGCCCGAGGCAGGATTCGAACCTGCGACCGTAGCGGTCGCGCGGTTCCGGACTGAGCGCCTAGAACCGCTAGACCACCGCGGCCGGCGATCAGCAGAAAGTTTGAAAGAGCCTGCCTAGGTGGCAGTGAGCACTGGAGATGAAAAGAGAAGAAAATCGGAGGAAACCAGACTATAGAAAATAGGTTAAGAAGGTCAGCACATGTTCTTGTTAGAAGAAGAAATGGGACGGTAAACGTGAAAATATAACAACTCAAGAACATCTACAGATTAGGAAGAGAGAATAAAATTTCATATTGCAGGAACAAAGATTCGCCGTACGTTTATAGAATGACGTTGAAAATGTGGCTGAAAGAATTCTACTTTTCCAGAGAGAAAGATATTGGTAGACTGATTACAATATGAATCCGTAACTATCCATTCTGCCTCCTGCTTGGTAGATTAGTAAAGAAGTATAAGAAATATGTCAAAAGAATGAGAGCGAATGGAAACGTTTAAAAAGCTAAAGTCGTTTCTATTGGGTAAATAATGTTATCACATAATGATATTTTGGAAAAAAGTAATCTCCAATTGTGCAAGCAGCTGTTGCGTTTGCAGGTTTATTTAAATTTTGTAGATGAGTCTCCCAGGCGCGACAGTTTAGTGAACATAATGTTCTGACGTTTTGCAGCAGTTGCATTAATGATTGAGTTAAGATTTGTTGTGGCCTCTCACGAAAGTGAGTCGGGGAAACATTACAAGACAAGCTTCGATAGCAGGACAATAAAGCAAATTTATAAGAACTCACTGCGAAAGCAGGAAGATATTAAGTAAGGCGGCAGCCCAGTCTTACGTTATATGCAGAGGAGGGAACGTCCTTAACGTGCGCGTTGGAAGTTGACGGAAATCGATATTTAACGAGGAGAAAATTGACGTTCCTCTCGTAACCGAACTCAGGACACAACGTAAGATATTTACAATTTTTGTGTATCAGCACAGGGGTGTCAGTCTGATACTAAATTTCTTGCCTAAAGAATAGTTGTTCGACTAGAAAATTAATGTTGCTATTCTAACATAATAGCTGTTTGCTGAAAAAAAAAATGTTTGTAGTATCTACGATAATTTTCTTCTCTTCATAGGTATGACAATGTATTTCATTCTCCACACAATTATCAGTTGTCCGTTTTGTCGTGCTCTTGCCATATATGGTGACTTCACAATTCTGGAAGATGCTGTGGAACCAAAACCGTCGCTAAAGGAAAACTGCCGAGTTCTAGTCTCATTTGCCGGTAGCTGCAATGACCAGCGAAGTGTGAGTGATTAGAAGAGTCATAATTTAATACTATTGTGTTTATTGCACATTCAGCATCAGCAGTAGTCGGGACACGAAATTTGTGGTCATGTTACGCGATAGCAGGGTGACAGGCAGAAGGTTGTGTGTAGAAAAGAAAGAAGCGATTAGAAACTTCAATATGTCTTCCTTCGCCTCCACCAACGTCATAATTTGTGGAAACATTACGTTCAAATCCTAAGCAATGTATTTGTTACTTTCAACACTTTATTTCAAGCACCACATAGATATATTATGTTCCAAGTCCAATGAAGAATACAAATACACGCGTAATGCTGTCGTTGGTTATGAAATAAGTGGAACTATAGCTTGTGATCAGTAATTATTTTTTGAAGCTGCAAAAATCTGAACTGAAGAGAGATCCATCTTGATGAAACTACCTACTTATGTCAGTTTTCGACAGCATCTGAATGCAGCTCAGTATTCTAAATCTAATGTTTCTTGATCTGAAAAATAAGTGTTCTGAGATACCTGTTGTAGGAGCACTGAGGGTGCGACAGATTTCAAGCTCCATCACGTGCTTGCAGTCGTTATGCTACCTTCGCATCTGATCGTTGCCTAAGCCAAACCGGTAGTAACGAACTGGACCGTTCGATGGATACACAAGGAAATCCGTATCCCAGTTGCTGATATGTCAGCTATAGGAACAATGGTACAAACTTCTATCAACTCCAAACCACGGCCAGCCGTGGTGGCCGAGCGGCTCTAGGCGCTTCACTCCGGAACCGCGCGACTGCTACGGTCGCAGGTTCGAATCCTGTCTCGTGCATGGATGTGTGTCATGTCCTTAGGTTAGTTAGGTTTAAGTAGTCCTAAGTTCTAGGGGACTGATGACCTCAGATGTTAAGTCTCATAGTACTCAGAGCCATTTGAACCATTTGAACCAAACCACGCGGCCACCTTCAAGGAACTCATCGTCCAAAGTGAAGAAATTTGCAGTGGTTTCATAGAAAAAGGTTTTTTTCGCTTACTGAACACATTTATGTAGCAGCGGAAAAGGGGGGGGGGGAGGGAAGCCACTAGTAACCATTCTAAAAGGACAGTATGCTAACATCGTTTCGTTTCTCTTGTTGCCTGGTGTAGTGCAGCAATTCGACGTAGCATGGGCTGAACAAGCCGATGGAAGTCTCCTGCAGAAATATTGAGCTATGGTCCCTCTATAGCCGTCCATAATTGTGAAAGTGTTGCCAATGCAGGGATTTGGTCACGAGCTGACCTCTCGATTATCTCATATCAGACGATCTGGCTGACCAAATCATTCGCTCCAATTGTCCAGAACGTTCTTCAAACCAATCGCGAATAGTTGTTGCCCAGTGACATGGCACATTGACATCCGTAAAAATTCCATCGTTGTTTTGCAAGAAGATGTCCACAAATGGCTGCATATGGTCTTCAAGTAACCGAACATAACCGTTTCCGGTCATCGATCGGTTCATTTGGACCAGAGAAACCCAGTTCAGTCCATGTAAACACAGCCCACACCAAATGGCTCTGAGTACTATGGGACTTAACATCTGAGGTCATAAGTCCCCTAGAACTTAGAACTACTTAAGGGGCTCCGGAACGCCCTATACTTGCAATGTTAAAATAACGCTTATAAATTACATCTTTCCTCACAAAGTATTTGAGGTAGGAAGTTGAACTTTTTACACATTATTTATTGGAATATGGGCTACAACTTAACACAGGGATTTTACAAAATTTTAGTTCAGTTATTAAAGATGATTTTTTTCAATTGTAATGAAAATTCACAACATTTTTTTGCAATTTTTTATTTATATATTCAAAAATATACAGTTTTTTGGAAAAAGGCTGCGTTAAATTATGCAGAAGGTACTGTGTAACATTTACTGAAAGTTTGAAACAAATATGTTTGGAAGATCCTTAGAAAACATGTAATTAGTATGAGAAAATAAAAGTTTTGGGAATCGAGCGACAAAGATTGGATTAACTTTTTAGTGCATTCCAGGTGCATAGGATGGATTAGCTTCATCCTCTGCAAACTCCTCCTCCAGCTTCCTCTTGTTCCTCCTCCTGTTTACTCTTGCTTGTATTTCTAGACTCTTTACAGCCCTGTCTGCAGCCCGAAAGCGTTCCTTGTCTAAAGCAAGCATCGCTCGTACCATGTTAGAACCTATCTTTATTCCCATATTTCTAAATACCTTGCACCTTACAATGTTGCCATCATTGAAAGTCGCAACAGCATCATACACACCAAAGTGAAGTGTTTCTATTCCAACAAATACAGTCTTGGGGATTCTCGACCATATAACACTATTTACACTTTCATTGGGGTTTCGAGTTTTTCCGTGAATACACTTTTTCAACAGTTCAGGTGCTGCTAAGTCTCTGAAAATAGGTTTTATCACCTCCATTATTGCATGAGGCAGACTATGCTTATGAGTGTACACTTCACCAGTTAGCAATCCTTTGTTATATTTACACCAACTGTCTTCTTCTTTGGGACACAAGCTATGTTGGGGATTTTCATCGTCTTTATTGTTTACAGTAATAACACATACCTTTGGCTTTCCAACATTTCTCCTTTTCTTAAAAGCCTTCAGAGGATTTCTAATAACTTTACTTTTACTCATTATTATACTTCAACAAAACAGAGACTCATGAAACAGAATTAATTACGAATATTTTCGAGATAACGACAGAGTAAAAAAACATGAAACAATCGACAATCACACCAGCGATATATATTGAACCATCACAGGTTAGCCACAACACATACTTTATCTCACATCACTAAAATGTACCTGATGACCACGGACGTTAATAATAGCACCATTTGACAGCAGTTTAACAGCGCCACAGTGGGTCACGCCCATGTAGAACACATTTCAAAAAAAAATTTAAAAATAGTTGTAGTCTTCGGAATTGAATAAATTATATATCTATTAAAAGGTAATAGTTTGCAGATTCAGAAAACGCAAAAAAGTAAAAATTGGACTTTTCATGAATTTGAGCCTTTCCGGAGCCCCTTAAACCTAACTAACCTAAGGACATCACACACATCCATGCCCGAGGCAGGATTCGAACCTGCGACCGTAGCAGTCGCGCGGTTCCGGACTGAGCGCCTAGAACCGCGAGACCACCGCGGCCGGCACAGTCCACACCATTACGAATCGACCATCAGCATGCACACTGCCTTGTTGACAACGTGGGCCCATGGCGTCCTGGCATCTGTGCCACATTGGAACGCTACCACCAACTCGTACCTTCTGAAATGGGGACTCATCTGACCAGGCCACGGTTTTCCAGTCGTCTAGAGTCCAACTGATATGGTCACGAGCCCAGGAGAGGCGCTGCAAGCGACGCCGAGATGTTAGCAAAGGCGCCGGCGTTGGTCGTCTGCTGCAACAGTTAATTAACGCCAAATTTCACCGCACTGTCCCTACGGATACGTTCATCGTACTTGCCACATTGATTTCTGCGATTATTTGGTGCATCGTTGCTTGTCTGTTAGCACTGACAACTCTACGCAAACGCAGCTGCTCTCGGTCGTTTTTAAGTGAGGACCATCGGTCACTGTGTTGTGCGTGGTGAGAGATGATGCCTGAAATTTGGTGTTCTCGGCACGCTGTTGACAATGTGAATCTCATAATACCGAACTCCCTAACGACTTCCGAAATGGCATGTCCGATGCGTCTGGCTCCAACTACGATTCCGCGTTCAGAGTCTGTTAATTCCCGTCGCGCGGCCAAAATCACGTCGGAAACCTTTTCACATGAATCAGCTGTTTACGAATGACAGCCCCGCCAATGCACTGCCCTTTTATATCTTTCGTACGCGACACTACTGCCATCTGGATACGTGCGTATCGCTATCCTATGACTTCTGTCACCTCAGTGTTTAGTCTCTTAAAATTGTATTCCTCAGTTCCTCATTTCACCTGGGGTCAGGGACTGATCACAATGTACGAGGGTAATTCCAAAAGTAAAGTCTCCTATTTTTTATAAGTACACAGACCTGCTTATTTCTACAATGGTTTAGATCAGTTTACAGCTTGAACATTTAGCTATTATCCGACATAATCACCATTTCTGCCGATGCATTTTTGTAGACGTTGTGGCAGTTTTTGTATGCTCATGTTATGCCAGCTAGCCGCCATGCTGTTCAGAAAGTTATGACCTCTTCTTTCACCTCGTCGTCGGAGCTGAATCGCTTTTCGGCCAAATGTTCTTTCAACCTAGGGAACAGGTGATAGTCACTGGGCGCCAAGTCAGGACTACAGGATGGGTCGCTGATTACGTTCCACTGAAGCTGTTACAGGAAATCAATGGTTTGCCGAGCGATGTGTAGGCGAGCGTTGTCATGGAGAATGTGTACACCCTTCCTCAAAATTCCTCTTCTCCGGTTCTGAATTGCCCGTTTGAATTTTTTCAGAGCCTTACAGTACCTGTCAGCGTTAATTGTGGCCCCAGCGATTCAACTCCGACGACGAGGTGAAAGAAGAGGTTCATAACTTTGTGAACAGCATGGCGGCGAGCTGGTATGACATAGGCGTACAAAAACTGTCACAGCGTCTACAAAAATGCATCCACAGAAATGGTGATTATGCCGAAAAATAACTAAATGTTCAACCTGTAAACTGATCTAAACCATTGTAGAAATAAACAGTTCTATGTACTTATAAAAAAAATAGACCTTGCTTTTGGGATTACCCCCGTACGTTCAACAATCAGCAATGAATTTCCCCTGAAGACATCTCCAATTAGAAGAATTCAGACATAGCACTCTGTCATCAGTGTTTGTCTCTGTCCCTCTATGCCTCTTTCACGTAAGTTAAGTCTCGATGACTTCAACATGTAGGAACTAATCTGATATAGTACGACAAGACAGTCGAGAAAACGCTGATGTCTAGTTTCCATAAAGTCCTTGTTTATTTATTAATTTTTATTTTTGACCAAAAGACGATCATTCCGAATTTTAACGTTGTATGTTAATTGGAGCAGCACGAATGAGACACTTAATTTCACAAGTCGTTGGGTAATTTATCTTTCATCGGTCAACGTGGCGCGCGCAAACAATGATACAGGCGAGCATGGCTCGCGAGAAGGGAGAGCTTGTGGCGCTGTCTGTCTGAACAGCAGACAACGTATCGACTTATGCCCCTGGCGGAATATGCGGGAGTCCGAAGTAAGCCGGCTGTCAAAAGGGCAGCAGGTAGTGTCAAAGGTAACTGAATGGGCTTCACCGGTCAAGTTGCCATAGCAAAAATTCAGAGCCACAAATTATTTCGCCTGCAGTATAAATAAAATATGTACTAAAATAGTCCCGGTGGAGGTTCGAGTCCTCCCTCGGGCATGGGTGTGTGTGTTTGTTAGGATAATTTAGGTTAAGTAGTGTGTAAGCTTAGGGACTGATGACCTTAGCAGTTAAGTCCCATAAGATTTCACACACATTTGAACATTTGAACTAAAACAGTAAACAGGCAGTGGCACCACACTGAAGAAAGGAACGACGTATGGAAGCACGTGTGAATACCCACTCTGTAGATATAACAGTGCTTTGGATGTTTAGGTCAATGTAGCTACTACCTTTAAAACTTAAATTAATGACTTCTAAATGACTTAAACGATCACTGTCAACTGGTAACGATTGTATAGCACTATCGGAAAACAGCTTCAGTCCACAATTTTCTCTCTTCAGCGGTGTGTTCGCTGATATGAAACGTGGCAGATGAAAACTGTGTGCCGGGCCGAGACTCGAACTGGAAACCTTTGCCTATCGCCGGCAGTTTAAATCTGCGAGAAATTATCGTACCAGCGTGTACTCCGTTGCAGAGTGGAAACTACATTCTGGAAACATCTCCCAGGCTGCGGCAAAGCCTTGTCTGCACGGTGTCCTTTCTTCGTGCGTGTTAATCCGCTAAGAATCGCAGGAGAGCTTCTCTGAAGTTTTAGAAGGCAGGAGATGAGTTACTGGCGGAAGTAAAGCTGCGTTGCCGGGTCGTGAGTCGTACATCGGTAGCTCATTTGGAAGAGAATTTGCCCGCGAAAGGAGAAGGTCCAGAATTTGAGTCTCGGTCTGACACACAGTTTAATCTGCCAGGAAGTTTCACGTACAGAATTTCTGTTACAGCAGTACAATTTGAGTTATGAACCGAACTATCTATTCCGACCATTGAAAACACATTTATTACGAAATAAATTGCTTATATTAAGTATAGAGGCAGAACTGTGTAATGGACTGCAAAAGCTACCGGCAGATGTTTGATTCTTATTACGTTTGTTGTAAATAATAGTAAATAATGATGGTAGAAAGAAGTTTAATGTAATTTTTTTTAAAGTTCATGTGCACCCAAAGAAAGACATTACGCTGGATTTTCTCGTAAACAAGCAATCCAACTGATACTTTAACAGTTCAAAGGAACCAGATTGCAACTGCGAACCATGCAAAGTTTTCATATGCGTCGTTTTTGTAGTATGTGTACCGCACGTGCAATTTTGTTGGAATTTCAACGACAAAGAGCCTACACAGGGTGGTCAGAAAGAGTGTAAAAAGCTTGTAAGAGTGTTGCAGGGTAGGCTGTGCTGCGAAATAATTGTTAAGAAAAAAATTCGATGGTAGGTTGCGCTGGGAAATAATTGTTAAGAAAAAAATTCGATACGTTGCTTCCTTTCCGATTTAATTGGCACTGAAGGTTGCGAATCGGTCAGTCTTGTGGAAAATCAAGCGGCCCGCCAGATATACACTGCTGGCCACCGTAAATGCAACACCCTGAAGGAAGCATCCGAATCAAGTGAAATTTACACCATGGGTTTGCAGCGATGAGATATGCAACTGATTAGAATTTCAGCGCAGACGCACATCACGCGCGCCTGTGGCGCCACCTCATAGCGCCATTTAAGGCTTGGCGATTTCGACGAGTGTACGTTCGGCACGTGTGTTTACCTTGTGGTTGTTTCACAAGAGGATCAGTTATGCCTCGTAGACAACAGCGAACATCGTTTGATGAAGTATCCGAGTTCGACAGAGGAAGGATAGTGGCTTACCGAGATTGTGAATTATCATACAGAGAAATCGCTAGTCGTGTTGGACGAAACCAAACAACTGTAATGCGGATATGTGACCGTTGGAGGCAGGAGGGTACGACGGACCGACGTGGTCGATCGCATTCACCTCGGTGCACCACTGCACGTGCTGATAGGCAAATTGTGCGCATGGCAGTGACGGATCGCTCAGTGACATCCCGAACCATAGCACAGCACATTGCGTCTGTAACGCATCATCCAGTGACTGCGCGTACCATTCGACGCCGTTTACAGCTGTGTGGTCTGTCCGCAAGACGTCCATTGCTTCGTCTACCATTGACGCAGAACCACAGACGTCTCCGTCGCCAATGGTGTGATGACAGACGGATGTGGACGGCAGAATGGAATGACGTTGTCTTTACTGACGAGGCACGCTTCTGTCTGCAGCACCACGATGGTCGGATTCGAGTGTGGAGACACCGTGGAGAGAGGATGCTGCACAGCTGCATTATGCACCGTCACACTGGTCTTGCACCGGGTATTATGGTATGGGGCGGTATTGGATATTACTCTCGCACGCCTCTAGTACGCATTCCCGGTACTTTAAATAGCCGGCGCTACATATCCGAGGTGCTGGAGCCAGTTGTCCTTCCTTACCTTCAGGGCTCGGCCACAGCCATATTTCAACAGGATAATGCGCGACCACACGTGGCACGCATTGTCCAAAGGTTCTTCGTCAATAACCAGATTGAATTGCTTCCCTGGCCGGCTCGCTCTCCGGATCTTTCACCGATAGAAAACATGTGGTCCATGGTTGCTCAACGAGTGACCCAGATTACATCCCCAGCTGCCACACCAGATGATCTTTGGCAACGTGTGGAAGCTGCTTGGGCTGCTGTACCCCAGGAACACATCCAACGTCTCTTTGACTCAATGCCGAGACGTGTGGCAGCGGTGATCTCCAACAATGGCGGCTACTCTGGCTACTGATTCTGGCAGGAACCACATGTCACAGACGTCTGTAAACGTAATCATTTGATACTTGGTCAACATGTTATCTACAAAATAAATTTTGTTGTGCTACTTCTTGTCTTTCTTGGTGTTGCATTTACGGTGGCCAGCAGTGTAGTTACTGTCATCTGTTCTCATAGCATAAATGACTCGGGTTCGATCCCTATTACCGTCCCACGTCCTATTTTTGTACCGCTCTCTTGTTCGGTTTTAGGAAACCAAACGAAGCACACGTTTGGCGACACCGTCCTTGGTGGACCGCTTGAATTCGCGCGTGCAACGACTTGACTAGCTAACTTCAATGTCAATTAAGTCGGAAACGGCGCAACGCTTCGAATTTTTTTCTTAACAATTATTTCTCAGCCCGACTTAACCTGCAACACCCTTACAACTTTTACGGACTGTTTCTGACTACGTTGTATAAGGGCTGCGGCCATACTGGTCACGGGTCTGTTCACACTGAGACTGTAGACACCATTCTCTCTCGATGAAACCTATGACTACCCATACAAGCTCCCAATAAAAAATACCAGTAGTGTCCATACAGCAAAGCCTTGCTAACGTAAGGCTACAAAAGCTATCAAATCTTCCATGATTAAAAAAAAAGTTTTGTTTCATTGGTCGGGGAACAATGACGTGTGCTGCTGAGCGGGGTGTCAATCGCGACTAAATTGTTTATAAAATATTTCAGGCGGCAATTCTGCGGGCTTACAGAATTTCAGCAGGAATTCAGGAACTTGAGAGAAGTTTTGCATAGCTGCCCTTGTATCTTTAACTCTGAGCAACAGAGCGGTGTTAGAACTGGAAGAATTCTGTACAGAATTGGCACTTTAACTCTTAACTGCAGAAACGTGTTTAATGATTTGCATACGTGCGTTGTTGACTATGAAAAGTTATTCACAATCTTGAACAGTAACATGGTGTTCTGGACTTAGTGTATTCTTCATCGAGTGCGTGAACGCCATTGCACTGACAGTGTTAAGCAAGGGATGAATAAGCATTTTCATCACTCAACAAAACCCACCTTGTGTTAAGGGCATTTATTCGTTCCACCATTCATAATACTGCCAGCAACTGAACAAATTAATGGCAAGTTAATAAAAAAATGACATGTTAATGTGATTCCTAAGATACGTACGGATCCAACAAACTTTAGAAGTAGATGAAGCACTTAGTTAACAACACTGAACACAGAGAAAGTTTAGTGAAAGACTTTGTAAGTAGGCTGTTTAGTTTTTTCATGTTGGTGACGCCACGTAGCGCTCTGTATGAAAATCGTTGACTGCTCTGTGTGCAGTCTGTGGCTGGTTGGATTCAATCTTGGATTGTTCGCTTGTGCATTGTTGGGTTGTTGGATGTGAATAGCCCGTAGCGTTGGGCAGTTGGAGGTGAGCCGCCAGCAGTGGTGGATGTGGGGAGAGAGATGCCAGAGTTTTGAGACGTTAGTATGAGGGGACGATCTGGACGTGTGTCCGTTAGAAGAAGGAAATTTGTCAAACTAGATGTCACGAATGTATATGTATATATTATGACTTTTGAACACTATTAAGGTAAATACATTGTTTGTTCTCTATCAAAATCTTTCATTTGCTAACTATATGTCTGTCAGTAGTTAGTGCCTTCAGTAGTTAGAATCTTTTATTTAGCTGGCAGTATTGGCGCTCGCTGTATTGCAGAAGTTCGAGTAACGACGATTTTGTGAGGTAAGTGATTCATGAAGGGTATAGGTTATTGTTAGTCAGGGCTGTTCTTTTGTAGGGACTATCAAAAGTCAGATGGAGTTGCGCTAAAATGTTGTGTGTCAGTTTAGAAACGAGCAGAACAAGTAAAGAGAAAACTGACTGCGTACGTTCAGTTTTACTCAGCTGTTTCAGTATCAAATAACGTAGAAGTTTACCAGCACAGTCTTTCTTTACATTCAAAGGGGAAGTTTTAACTTGAGCACGTCACACTGTTCTGTGGGACCGGAACTGTTGAATTAAGCTGACGCTATAGGATAAGACGATCGCTATGACTCTCCATATGCACCGGTGATGGTCATCGGTGAATTACCCACATGACTGGGAATTGGGCTGTATGTTCCCAACAAGAACTGCTTTTTACAAAAAGTTCCACAGGAAGATGTCGTAACCTTTCTCCATCTAAGTCGCGGAGCAATAGTCAAGTATAACAATGCCCCAAAGCGGATTTGCTCTCTTAGAAATAAACACACTATTTTAATCCACATATTCAGCAATTACTTACGATCTTCAAAGATTAAGGATAATTATCAGTATGGTTTTCTGTTTGTAGATGTACCAAACTACACTAACTAAAATAGTTATCAAAGTAATATTCGATACAAATAATAGCTAGGCTACTGTCGTGCGTACCTCAGTTACTCCAGAACGTCTGACATGGTTAACTTCGACAACTGATTTTCAAAACCGCGACACCTTCATTTTGATATAGCACAGTGAGATGTTTCGAAACTTCGCGAACAACATAGCACAGTCTATTATCTACGCAACTGGAACGACGTCTTGGAACAGAAACCTTTCCAGATTTCCACAGGGCTCAGTCACAGTTCCGTTACTCTTCTTCCTGAATGTAAGTGAATCTATTCCAATCTGCAGACCATCACCAAGTATGTTTAAGCATTGAATTCATAGATGTAAAATCAGTTGTTGTGAGCACGAATTACGACATTTCTCAGAGCCCATGTTGTCGTAGAATCTTGGCTCAAAACTTACTTCCATCGTCCTAGAGAACAACCAGTTTCGTACCCAATAAACTCGGTGAAAGCACTTGTGTTATTGGTGAGTGAGCGGCTTAACTGGTCAAGAAATATTGTTGCAATAAACAGAAAAATGTCCACGCTCCATTGCATTGTCGTAGCTTTATAAAACGGAGCTCAATACGGTACGAGCGCTGCAAATTCGTGATAAGTTGAACTACACACACGGAGTTTGCGTTTGATACGTTAACAGCAGTGTCTCCTATGATATTGTCATTTAGACAGGCTAGGGGAAGATTGTGCAGCTATCATACACTGCGTCTTTTCTATCAATTGCTGAAGCTGCTGTCTCCAAAATAGCTTCCCAAGCGCGTCGAATACCTATCACGTCACAGTAAATGCAATACAAGATCCTATCGGGTACTGGCTAGAGCTGCGCATAAAACAAACATGTTTGCCGATGCCATCCTTATTGCTGTTGCCCTTCTATGGAACCAACTTACACGCATCTGGGAAGCAATTCGCACAGTAATATGGATCAATAATAACAAAAACATCATTTTAGAAATATGAAAGAGAAGGAAACTCTCCTCTTTTTACCTTTCTCTTTTCTTCACCGTTCCTGATCTCTATGGTATTCTATCTAAAAGTAATTCAATCACTTTTATCGATTTTTTCGCTCTCATCACTTTCGTTGTTATATTCTTTTATCTCAGGTGTTCTTCACGTCCCTTGTTTCTCGGACCCATCATTATCAGGTTTTTGTTAATATTACGATACAATTATGTTATCAACTTCCTCATAATTCGTCTCCTAAATATAAGTGCTGCCTTTAATCGGCTATACAGTGTTGTTACGGTCATTGTCAGTATTACTGTTCTTAAACTCTTCCAAACAGGCCACGGAAGGACTAAAAAGGGCACCGACCGCCCGCCGTGTCATCCATAGCCAGTAGGCTGTGGAGGGGTATGTGGGTATAAATGAATTGATTTTTTTTTTTTTTGTTTTTTTCTTTTTTTGCCCGGCGAGTTGGCCTCAAGTTTCGTAGATTAAAAACGTACACGATACTATTGTATGATCATACGCTTATTAGTGCTCCCCACAATAGATCGGATCTAAATAGACTGGTAGCAATACGCATAAAAGCTGTAAAAGAACTGCCGGTCGAAGTGACCGTGCGGTTAAAGGCGCTGCAGTCTGGAACCGCAAGACCGCTACGGTCGCAGGTTCGAATCCTGCCTCGGGCATGGATGTTTGTGATGTCCTTAGGTTAGTTAGGTTTAACTAGTTCTAAGTTCTAGGGGACTAATGACCTCAGCAGTTGAGTCCCATAGTGCTCAGAGCCATTTGAACCATTTTTGTAAAAGAACTCTAATTTGTGCATAATGTATTGCTGCATTTCGGTCTGGAATGTAGTTACGTTAGTCTGAAACTTTAATCTGTATCTGAATCACCAGTCATTAACTGTTGGGATACTTTCGTTGCAATTTCTCTGTGCTGTTAATTTTTTGGTACAGCTTTGTATAGTTAAGTCTCAGTGGCACAATAATTACTTTCTTGTCGTTAGTACGATACTGAGACTTAAAAACACGGTTGCCGCGCAAATGCTTCTCCATTAGCGAACGTGCTAGTTAAAACTTTTTGTGCTCGCGACACACTTGCGAAAGAAACAGCGTGTTCCAATGCGACTCTGCAATCTCGCTGGAAGCGGCGCGCAGTCGCGAGAGAGATTTTGTGGCCGCTCCGAAACGAATATGGAATGGATGGAGCGCTTTTTTCGACATTCAACGAGCTTGTTAAACTCAGTATTAAGAGTTCCTGCTATAAAGAAAGTCGCTTCATTGCCCCTGACTAGAATGGCTCGTTATTTCTAAGTAACAAGACATCTTTTGCCTTCTCTTCGCAGTCGCCGGAAAGAAGTGCCGTCGCGCTTACAATCCCGTAAAGGCGTCTTGTTTCGCCTTTCGTCGCTGACGGGAAATACTGCTCAGCAAATTGTGAGTGGTCGATACGGCCGAATAATAAGGCCCGTGGAAGGCTTCGGCTACGTACGGCCAGCTCTGCTGGGACGCCAGGTTTTCAGTTTTTGTTTTCTTTTTAGCATCTGCAGTAGACAATTTTTTTGTGTAACGTAGTTCTCGTCACAACGTCACAAATATGGTAGTTGTTTTAACTTGTGTTACACTTGTCCCAGAGCTGACATTACCGAACGTAAGTACCACGGCGAAGAGTAGCACTGATATTACAGTGAAGTAACAACCTTAAATCCAATGGGCGCCATCTTTTAAGGAAAGCTGCACTTGGTCTGTTGCACGGTGTTTTTGTTCGCAGTTGGTACAACAACGCGGGCTCTCGCGCAGCTCATCAACGCTAAGAGGCGAACGTAAAACTGCTCTCACGTACTAATTTTGCTTGGCACGCTAATGAGCTCATTCTCTGGCGGCGTTCCATCAAATCCTTACCGCTGCTGCTTACATTTCCTCACTGCGCGCTTAGAATGTGTTCGAGACTCGTGGAACTGTGCACCAGAGAAATGTCGAAAAACAGTTTTGACTTCTTTGGAGGCCAGGAGAAATGGTAATATAAACGCATACAAACAAGTGAGCAAGAAACACATATCATATTTCTCCTCTCCGCCGTAATTTTCACGAAACTGTGCTAATCCAACGTTATTAACAATTTCTGCCGCTGTAATTTGCATTTTGTCTTCCTTTTCACTTACATTTATATACTCGGTGCCCCGTAGGAGAGAAATTTCTCGTTGCGTTCAACTTGTGCAATGTTTTAAACCTGTCATGAAGAGGACGTAGTAGTTCTTGTCGTATGCTCAGCTATCACTTCATCACTGTCAAAGCAGTCGGTAAAGCGCAAACAATTTCACTGCCGCCATTTCGCCATATAATGGCAGGCCGAAATATACCGCTGTCCAGCTTAGCTGTCAATTGCATTCCGCTGAATAATATTTCAGTTCAGTTGTCGATATGTTGTGCATATGAATAAAATGATCGACCTTTTTATCCGGCGTTGCAGTCGAACGGTAGTTTGCGCGTCTCCAAAACGAGAAGTCATGGCATGGAAATCCGGTCGAACTATCTCAAATGACGTGAAGATACACCTGGAATGACACATAGTTCGGATCCCAAGTTAAACTGTAGGTCCCCTTTCCCAAATTGGGTAACTATGGTAGATTAGAGACAGGCGTAAAACCGTGGCTGTGCCTTTTCCGAGGCGGAAAAATCCAGACGTTGGACTGGACCGCGGAGAGGGTCTGAATGTCTGCTCTGTGCGATCATCCCAACGTGCAAAAATAAGACTAAAAGTAATGCATATTAAACAACTTCAGGTACTGAGGAGAAAGTAGGCTCATTTTAACGACAAAAATAAGACGATTGTGCCAATAAAGACATGCCATTTATGTCTAAAATGCTTTATAAGTTATTGCAGACTGAATAACGCTCAATGAAAGTTTATATTTCCGTGGTGCAGTATGGATAGATCTCGTTGAGCTCTATCACCCAGTCGTAGTAGATACATTAAAATAGTACACAATTTTGAGTAATGGACAAAAATGTGCCTCTGGTACCACAAAATCTTGTTTTTCTAACTAAAAATTAATTAGTGTCGGAAAAATTACAGCCGTACTCAAGACTAGATGTAAGTAGGGAACATCAACGTGATTAGCAATATTTATTTACTCTATAATAGCCACAGAAAACGTGATCGTCTGCATAAAATCTATTGCAGATAGATAAAGGTCAAAAGGCATATTCAAAAAGCTAACAAAATTACTTGTTATTTGTTGTATGACATGTATATAAAGCCAACGGCCTTGCCGTAGTGGTAACACGGTAACACCGGTTCCCGATCGCCGAAGTTAAGCGCTGTCGGGCTGGGCTGGCACTTGGATGGGTGACCAATCGGTCTGCCGAGCGCTGTTGGCAAGCGGAGTGCACTCAGTCCTTGTGAGGCAAACTGAGGAGCTACCTGATTGAGAAGTAGCGGCTCCTGTCTCGGAAATTGACATACGGGCAGGAGAGCGGTGTGCTGACCACATGCCCCTCCATATCCGCATCCGGTAACGCTTGTGAGCTGAGGGTGACACGGCGGCCGGTCGTTACCGATGGGACCGCGAGGGCCTGTAGACGGAGTTTACGATTTTACGTATGCATATCAAATGCTAAAATTGTTGTTTTTAGTATTCAAATGTAAAACAAAGTATTTATTTTGACTCACATCAGTACAAGGATTTATAAGCACGGTGGACATTTTGAAAGAGATTGTCATGGTTAGGACCTTGCTGAGGAAAGATCTGTGGTGGTTTGCTCCAGATGGGTGGCGAGACGGGAGGTGACGGAATATTCCTAAGGTTTTCACTTCGGATTTGTAAAATTTTCGTGAAGTGTCACTGACGAGAACTTAGAATATTTTTTGACGTGAGTGAACTTGGAAATTTTCGCGTCTCACAACATAGATGATGCTGTAGTTGTATTCAACTTCTGAGTTGGACATACAATATTTTTGTGCACAAGCAAATACAGAATAATTCTCGTGTGGGACTAACTCATGTGAACTGTAGTTTCTGCAGATGCACCCATCTACCAAGGTGGACTTCGTACATTTTTCGCATTTAGACTGTGTGGGACCTGTATTCTGACGTTGCACTAGTTGAACGTTAACATTTATGGGGAATGTTTTTCAGGGTTTTTTGCAATTTCATGATAGACTCCACAGCATATAAACTCTCGGTAGAACATTGATTTAATTTGTGAGTTGTGAATTTTAATTTAATTTGTGATGCCAAAAACTAATAACTCAAGTTTTCTGTAAAATATAAACTACTTTGAGAGGCTACATAATTTTACACTATGAGTTCCTTCATTTCTTTGAACTACAATTAAATTAAAACATTTGGAATATGGGACGTGTGTGTGTTTGTCGGCTTCCTCAGATGTAGCGTAGCCAGCATATCGAAGTCCAACTACACACTAGGGTGGCCCATTGTTCTTTCTTTTGTGGTGACTGTTCTTTTTGCATACAATTTCCTGCGTTACCACATGAGGGCATTTCTTGACGTGATATAGAAGCTAATTTCCAGGTACAAACAGTTGATAATTTCATGGCAACATCGCATACTGCCGCTAGAAAACGCCATGGGGTGCCAAACAAATCACTTCTTTAATGAGATGAATCCCACTTAATGATGATGGCTTAATCTCAAAACGTGTAGTGGATGAGACACAAACCTTGTGACTGACGCAGAATTGTAATTTGTTTCCTTTTTATTAGCAGTCGCAGACCTTACCCCACAGGTCATTGTGTATTAAATTACTGTAATAGTTTCTGTTTTTAGTATCGCGGATGTGAAAGAGACGGGTTCAGCTGTGTTTTACTATCTGTCAATCAAAAATGGTTCAAATGGCTCTGAGCACTATGGGACTTAACTTCTAAGGTCATCAGTCCCCTAGAACTTAGAACTACTTAAACCTAACTAACCTAAGGACGTCACACACCTCCATGCCCGAGGCAGGATTCGAACCTGCGACCGTAGCAGTCCCGCGGTTCCGGACTGGGCGCCTAGAACCGCTAGACCACCGCGGTCAGCATCTGTCAATCGATTAAAAAAAAATTACTACTTGGAACTTCATATTTCTCTGTTCTCAACACAAAACAGAGCACTTTCGTACGCTGAAGCTCGTGATATCATACAATATTATCACGCCCGGGAAGCGTATTGCTCCAGCCTGTTGCACCTTAGTTAGATTAATTACATATTCTGAGCCGTACATGAAAATTTCATTTAAAACTGATACTTATCACATTTCTCCGCATCAAGTTAGACCGTCACACCAAATGGAATTTTGACAACGGAGGAGCTAAGAATGAGTCATCACTTAACTACAGTAACAGTTGTGCCTTTCTTTTTTACTGGTCTCGAAAGAAAGATGAAATACACACACTTAGCTGGTTCAGTTACAAAATTAGTAACAACAACAGTAGAGGAATCACAAAATAAAATCTTTGGAACCATTCCATGAACTATATTAATGCAATAAAGTGTTCGAAATGCCCTCGCATATTGCAACAATTATTTGCAGTTGACCGTGCGAGGACATCTGAACAGATAGGAGACATCGTTTGCAACTGAAACATGTGGTGCGACAATATCGTATTTTAAACCATCTGGAGCAGTTGTAACTTCCGTGCGGTTATCATTTTCGAAAGTCCCCAAGAGGCTGGCTAGTAGCATCAAACAGGAGTACGTACAGGCCATTTGATGTATCCCGTCCTATCCAGGAACGATCAGGATGAACGGGTGTATTGTGGGTACAAAACTGATCGTACTTCATGTGGTGCTTTACCTGGGAGATAGCTGGTAGGGCGGCGGTTACAGTTGCCCTATGACCATCCAGGTTTAGGTTGTCCGTCGTTTTCCTAAATCGTTAATTCGAATGCCGCGATGGTAAATTTGAAACGGCCTTGCCGACGTCTGTTTCTCTCCATCTGCAAAACGAACTAGTGTTCCGTCTCTAATGACGTCGTAGATGGGGCATTAAAAGCGCTGTCCTAAGTTTATTCGTCCAAGAAAACATGTAGAAAATCAGTAACAGAAGTGCGCGCATCTGTCAAGTTTTCCACAATGAAGTAAAAAATGAGTACGTATTCTCTAATGAAACTATACCATGCCTGTGATGTTCAGCCTGCCTCACCAAGTGCGGATTTTCAGCAGCTCAATAGTGCATGTTTCCTGTACATTTTTCTGTCAACTGTCCAGTGTCGCGTCAGGATCAAGCGAGAGAAAAAATAGTTCAAATGGCTCTGAGCACTATGGGACTCAACTGCTGAGGTCATTAGTCCCCTAGAACTTAGAACTAGTTAAACCTAACTAACCTGAGGACATCACAAACATCCATGCCCGAGGCAGGATTCGAACCTGCGCCCGTAGCGGTCTTGCGGTTCCAGACTGCAGCGCCTTTAACCGCACGGCCACTTCGGCCGGCGATCAAGCGAGAGAATTTCTTTTATCTACTGTAGCTAGCATGAGTTTGAACAAAAGGTACAAGAATATCCCTTTTTTTCTCTCTCTCTCTGTTGGAAACTGGTTGCCCCATATCTTTTGCGTAGCCGGCCAGTGCCTTCCCATAACCAATTTTCTTTTTCCACATATTTGCCAAATTGTCTTTATTTTTGGACACCACCTACCTGGAGCCACTGTACGCAAAACTGAACGGCTCTATTCAAGTTTATTTTGCACTCTTCATAAAGACGTAGTACATCTTTTTTCCGTTTCTGAATTACAGTTTGTTTTTTTCAAAGCAGCCAGCATCTGACACACATCAACTACAAAATCAGAATATAAAATTGAAAGAATATTAATGTTTATAATTCCATCGATAACGAGTCTGTAGGGGCGGACTACAAGTTGATAACAGGAAAGATTACGGAGGGATTAACAGTTACCATATTTGAGGTTTAATAACAATTACACTGTTTTTGTAGGGAGAAAAACAGTGTACTTGTTATCAAACCTTAGCTGTGGAATCGTTCTACCAAGAAAAAACGGAAGAATGCCTAACTAACTTACCATATTCTTGACAGAGAGCAAAGGTGAGTGTGTTACTTTCAACGACAAATGTAAACGTCGTGTGACTAGGGCCTCCCGTCGGGTAGACCGTTCGCCCGGTACAAGTGTTTCGATCTGACACTTCTTCGGCGACTGGGGATGAAATGATCATAATTAGGACAACACAACACCCAGTCCCTGAGCGGAGAAAATCTCTGACCCAGCCCGAAATCGAACCCGGGCCCTTAGGATTGACATTTTGTCGCGCAGACCACTCAGCTACCAGGGACAGACAACGATAACCCTTATTTCAGTCATTGCTTATATCAACTGCTTCATGACTATATCGGTTTGTAATAATTTGCCGCTATCAGTTGCCCGTAAATATTTCTTGGCGGACGTCTGCGTCAAAGCATGCAGAGAGTCAACATTTCATGGAGGTTCCTACCTGAGGACTCTAGAGAGCTCTAGCTGGAGATTCCGTGAAATTTTAAATCCTTACATGCTTTGACACAGTCATCGGCCAAGAAATATTCGTGGGCTATTGACAGTGATTAATAATTCGAAACAGAAATAGCGACAAGCAATTTATGTGTGCATTGACTGAAATAAATATTATAGACAGGGAAAAAATAGACCGCGACCAATTCAGATGTACAATCCCATCATTCTCCTTAAGCGCTTTGCGGGAAGTAGAGAAAATCCGGAACTGGATGAATATATGGTGATTTGAATCCTAGTTCAGTATCTTAACAACAGCTTTATGGCGCTCGGTTGGTACGCGAAGTTGGAATTACGAGTTACTAGTAGCGATATCGTCCGCGTGAGACCCAAAGTAGAAGTAATATGAATAAATATTCACATAAACACCCAGACCACTGATTGTTACTACCATATTGTGTACCGTAAGAAACAAGTGTCCATCGTGAAACCACACCAATAATTGAAAAATAAACACCGGCGCGTGACTTCGGCACAGTGATTCATTCGTAAAGAAAATTACTACGTTTCCGTTTAGAAACTTATTCGTTGTGTTTATGGCTTGGATGATTATTTGTAGACGAAATTCGATTAAGGAATGTTCCATACCTACTTTAAAAGAGGTCATCGCTTAATTCAAATGAACGTCATGATGCCTATCCTCGCCCAGCAAGCGCGCTAACGTGCAGACTGCGGACTGAATCAAAGCCCTGCTCCCGTGGACTGAGCTTCCTTTCACATCAGAACTCTCACGTCGCTACATTTTCCTGTGCCAGTATCTTATGATACCGGTGCGCACTGCCCATGGCTTCTGGGGCAGCGGAATGTTATTTGCCGTGTTATTCTTTGTGTTCTTCAGAAAATTTACTCATTGTTTCTCGACGTTTGACTACTTCTTTTCAGCAAGCTATCCTTCTGCTCCATTTCTTTCTTTTTAAACTAGAAAAGTGGAGGTACGTGTTTCCGTCTCCGGGAGCTTTAGCAATGCTTCGGCGAGTTCGATAAAAATAAAACACCATTCTATAAGCATACGACTTCGTCCTTATATTCATGAGCTAAGGAGAGGATCGTTCCTATTGGAGCATCTCTCTGTGTATTTAACTGTAGCTAGGTCACATAGAATACGAGTCAGTTCAATGCTTATATGACCTGAAACCAACAGTTTTCACATACTGTTGCATGAGCGGTGCAGCCTGTGAAAATTCGTTCCAGAAGGTAGGTTCCATTACCGCTGCGTGTAGTTGCCTACTTCTTTATAATTTCATGCTGCAGGGTGCATCTTCTGCAGTTGTAAATGAGAAATATTACAGTCATAGCTATTACGCTATCCATAATATCGTACAGGAGTGATTTATCGAATCTATTAACAGCGGCTTTGTTCAGCGTCCTAGAGGGATATGTATATGTAAAATCTGTACGAGTAAGTTTTCATTGGCTGTACACGGGGGTGACAAAAGTCGTGGAATACCAATATGCACAAATGCAGATGGCGACAGTATCGCGTACACAAGGTATAAAAGGGCAGTGCATTGGCGGAACCGTGCGGGATTAGCCGAGCGGTCTCAGGCGCTGCAGTCGTGGACTCTGCGGCTGGTCCTGGCGGAGGTTCGAGTCCTCCCTCGGGCATGGGTGTGTGTGTTTGTCCTTAGGATAGTTTAGGTTAAGTAGTGTGTAAGCTTAGGGACTGATGACCTTAGCAGTTAAGTCCCATAAGATTTCACACCCATTTGAACATTGGCGGAGCTGTCATTTGTACTCGGATGATTCACGTCAAAACTCCAGTGGAAGACTCTGCAGGAGAGACGCTCAGTAGCTCGGTACGAGCCTTTGTTGAAGTTTCGAGAACATACCTTCACCGAGGAGTCAAGCAGTACATTGCTCCCTCCTACGTATATCTCGCGAAGAGACCATGAGGATAAAATCAGAGAGATTAGAGCCCACACAGAGGCATACCGACAATCTTTCTTTCCACGAACAATATGAGACTGCAATAGAAGGGAGAACCGATAGAGTACTTAAGGTACCCTCCGCCACACACCTTCAGGTGGCTTGCGGAGTATGGATGTAGATGTAGACGTAGATAAAAAGGTTTCCAACGTACTTATGGTCACGACGAGAATTAACAGACTTTGAAGGCGGAATGGTAATTGGAACTAGAGGCATGGGACATTCCATTTCGGAAATCGTTAGAGAATTTAATTTTCCGAGATTCACAATGTTAGAGTGAGCTCAGAATATCAAATTTCAGGCGTTACCTCTCACTACTTACAACGCAATGGCCTACGTATTTCGCTTAACGACCGACAGCAGCCGAGTTTGGGTTGTCAGTGCTAACAGACAAGCACCAACGTATCCGTTAGTACAGTGCTGCGAAATCTGGAGGTAATGGGCTATGTCAGCAGACAATCGACGCGAATGCTTTTGCTGTCAGCACGACATCGCCTGCAGCGCCTCTCCTGTGCTCATGACCATATTGGTTGGACCTAGACGACTAGAAAGCGTGGGCTGGTCAGATGAGTCCCGATTTCAAATGGTAAGAGCTGATGGTCGGGTTTGAGTGTGCCGCAGACCCAACGAAATCCTGGATCCACCTTATCAACGAGGCACTGTGCAACCTGGTGATGACTCCATAGTGGTGTGGGCTTTGTTTACATGGAATGGACTGGGTCCTATGGTCCAAATGAACCGATCATTGGCTGGAAAAGGTTGTGTTCGGCCACCACTTACAGCCATGTATGGATTTCATGTTCCCCAAAAGCGATGAAATTTTTATGAATTATAATGTGCTCTGTCACCGAGCCACAATGTCTTACGACTGGTTTAAAGGACATTCTGGACAATTCGAGCTAACCATCTGGCCATCCAGAGATCTGCCGACATGAATCCTTTCAAACATTTATGGGGAGCTATCGAGTGGTCATTTCATGAACAAAATCCTGCACCGGCACACTTTCGCAATCGTGGATGTCAATAGAGGCAACATGGCTCAATATTTCAGCAGGGGACTACAAACGACTGTAAGTCCATGCCACGTCGAGTTGCTGCACGACGCCCCAACACTGTATTAGGAGGTATCTTATGACTTTTGTCAATTCAGTGCTTTATTTACATTCAGCAAATACTGTTCCCCTCCTCTCTCACAAACTTTATTTGCGCAACACATTTGTCTAAGACGCTAGCAGGCCGGAGTGGCCGAGTGGTTCTAGGCGCTACAGTCTGGAACCGCGCGACCACTACGGTCGCCGGCCGGAGTGGCCGTGCGGTTCTGGGTGCTACAGTCTGGAGCCGAGCGACCGCTACGGTCGCAGGTTCGAATCCTGCCTCGGGCACGGATGTGTGTGATGTCCTTAGGTTAGTTAGGTTTAATTAGTTCTAAGTTCTAGGCGACTGATAACCTCACAAGTTAAGTCGCATAGTGCTCAGAGCCATTTTGAACCACTACGGTCGCAGGTTAGAATCCTGCCTCGGGCATGGATGTGTGTGATGTCCTTAGGTTAGTTAGGTTTAATTAGTTCTAAGTTCTAGGCGACTGATGACCTCAGAAGTTAAGTCCCATAGTGCTCAGAGCCATTTGAACCATTTAAGACGCTAACGACTGTCACACTGTTACAGCTTCATGAAACATCAATATGTAATACGCTGCAGAGCAAGTTCTTTCACTGGTATGACAGACAAAACTCATAGCATGCGGACAAGCAGCACCATTCCAATAACATTCAGTTATTTTGTTAATTGTCTTTACATTTCATAACCGTGCCCATGTAGTCTATTAACGATTTCTGAAAAATAATCTGTTTCGTATGTCATGAAGATCGTAATATACAGTTATTTGCAATATCATACTACAGCAAGAGAGACTACTGAAGATGAGGAGGCGACAATTACTATACTCTTCCGACAGCGTCAAAAAATATGGAGAAATATACATGTGTCCCTGGCGCTAGAAACGGAAGAGGTGAAATGCAGCCAATCAGAGTTACTACCAATTCCAAAAAAGAAAACACACTTTTCATTTGGAGTAAGGAAACATGTGTGTCGTTGGAAATAAGGTAAGATACTGTATATGACCAGAAGATCGATCTTTGTGAGAAAGGTAGGAGGTATGACGGGTCACCCGTGAAGGATTCTACAGTAGGCCTAGCAAGCACTGACCAACGGACATCGTGCTTTATACTGTACACAGGAGCAAAAAGTTCCCTGATCTATACAAATGTTTTCGGGAAAATGTATTTACAATAGTTCCAAGAACAATATTGGCAATAAAGCTCTGACAGGGGCGATGCCATCGACGCCTTGTCCCGTGTCAGAACCATGTTACATTAGGATGTGCAGAACATTGTCGAAGATCTGAATCAGAAGTCTGAAATAATTGAGGGTGAAGTATACATCATAAATAACGTCACTTTGGCAGGTTTCTGGCCTGTAAATTAGATCAGTAGAGTAAGATTAGTAAATTAAATTGCTACGGAAAGGAACAGTAGAAGCTCCAACGACTGATGAACTTCCGAGATAGCTTTTTGACTTTTTAAAATTACAAAAAGAAATTATGGGTTATTACTAAAGGAAAGCAAAATGGAAGAAAAAGGAGTGACGCAAAATATACCGACGAAAGCAGAAGTGTTCCCACAATGAAATAGAAATACTACAACAATTGCCCGCAGCAAAATATTGCTTCTTGAAAAAGAAAAGTTCAAGATTGAAACTCACCAACCAATCTTCGGTAAGTTACGATCAGAACTTTGTCGTAATAGAAATGGGTGATTCAAGGGTCATTTTCTATCTTGGTTCCTCTTTGGATTTCCAATAATGTCCAACATTATTAAATGAAATTCGTTACCAAATTTCTTTATTGATAGAATTAAGTGCCTGTTATGATATAACTTTGGTGAGTGAAGGCGTTGTGTCGTTCACTGGTATGGTTTCGTCCGACTCTGTACGTCGGCGGTTCAATAAAACTTCTTGCATTGGTGTTTCATAATCTGTAGTTAGTCATTATACATGAAAAGACAACATTCCGCTTACGATTGTGTTCTGTAATTCATATAATGCGAGGTATAGCACGTAATTCATAATCAGTGGATAGTTTAAAGTCATATAATTTATTCATTTTACAATCGCGTACCTTGACATCTCCATCAAAACTTTAGAAGCAGTACTGATGCAGATATGAAGGTGTCAGTGAAATTAACCGTAAATTTGAGAAGATTTTTCCGTATTTGCCCGAATATTTCTTTATATGAATCGAACTATGTTACATTACTCTCTTAGTAGACTGTAAAAGCACTAATGTCCATTGGAGTGTAGGACTGTATTTCAGAAAACACTGTCGCAAAATATAATACAGACTGAGAGTAATAGCTATAAATCCATATATTTAATCATTCCGCAGCATATTACGGTAGTGAAATGCCCAATTGGAACAACACTAATTTCAAATTTTCCTGCACTGTCTAAAGATATTAATGTGTTTTTGTGTAATGGGGACTTCAACAGGAAACTCACCGCTCTCGACCTCAGATTCCCTTCTTCTCTTCTTCTTTTTCTCTTCTACCGAAAAGTTGATGGACCCGCTCATACTCCCTTCCTGATGCGATCGTATCTTCGCCAAACTTTAATTTCACGCATAATTTCCTCTGTCTCGGTCGTTCTCTCTGTCTTTTCTCCCTCAATCATTTCCTCGATCAGGGTAGTGAATTGGGCGGAGTAGGTGGTTGACCATATGTTCCTCCTGACCGTACTGGGTGACCTCCCCGTCTCTCAGTACTTCTTCATTTGAGACTCTGTCCGTCCGTGGCATCTTCAACAATCTTCTTCAATATCCCATCTCGAAAGCTTGCATTCCTCTCTTTTCTACCCGACTGTATTGTATTGTATTGAACTGGGGACATAGAAAAGACGGAGAGGCTTCGTCCCCGCATTAACCGTCAGTGGTACCCAAACACACCACAGGCTACAGCAGTCCACTCACCCCACCGCCGCCCCACAGACCCACAGTTATTGTACGGTTCGGCCCCATGTCCCCCGCCCCCCCCCTCCCCCCCCTCCCCCGGGATCGTCTTACACCCACCAGACGAGTGTAACCCCAATGTTTGGGCGGTGTAGGCGTAAGTGGAGATAGTGTTTGTGCAGCAATCGCCGACAAAGTGTAGCGGAATAAGGAGTACCAGCCCGTATTCGCCGAGGCAGATGGAAAGCAGCCCTAAAACCATCCACAGGCTGGCTGGAACATCGGACCTCGACACTAATTCACTGGTCAGATTCGTGCCGGTTACCGGCACGCCTTCTCGCTCGGGAAGCAGTGTTTAGACCGAACGGCTAACCGGGCGGGCTTCTACCCCACACAAGCGTATGCCCGAAATGTAGCTCTTTAAGAATCGTTTCATAGTATTCAGTGCGACATTATTTGAAGTCTTTTGCCTGGGATAATGTTGCATTAACGTCCATTGCACTTTTACCATCACTTCTGAAGTCTATGAAGGTGGAAGCATTACGCCTTCAAGGTGTTCGTCTCTTGTGCATTTCGTGATTGTGGCGGGCACTAAATTTCATCTCTGTCAATATTTTCTCTGGAGACTTGAAATTTGCGAGCCCTGTAAGTAGATGCACATCCCTACAATGATGATATAATTATTATAGTCTTTCACGTAGTTGGTACTTCGTCTGTTGATAACTTTCAAATATATGATGTAATAATATTATGGTCGTCAGTGGCAACTTTAACGTCTTTGATTTATTCTAGCATATAATTGCATTTCTACATCAACATCTACGTTACATGGATACTCTGCAAAACAAATTTAAGTGCCTGGCGGAGGGTTCATCGAACCACCTTCACAATTCTCTTTTATTCCAATCTCATATAGCGCTCGGAAAGCATGAATAGAGCTCTGATTTTCCTTATTTCATCGTGGTGATTGTTCCTCCCTATGTAGGTCGGTGTCAACAAAACATTTTCGCATTCGGAGGAGAAAGTTGGTGATTGGAATTTCGTGAGAAGATTCCGTCGCAACGCAAAACGCCTTTCTTTTAATGATATCTAGCCCAAATCCTGTATCATTTCTGTGACACTCTCTCCCATATTTCTTGCTGCCTTTCTTTGAACTTTTTCGATGTACTCAGTCGGTTCTATATGGTAAGGATCCCACACCGCGCAGCAGTATTCTAAAAGAGGCACTCTCCTTAGTAGGTCTGTTACATTTTCCAAGTGTCCTGCCAATAAAACGCAGCCTTTGGTTAGCCTTCCCCACAACATTTTCTATGTGTTTCTTCCAATTTAATTTGTTCGTAATTGTAATACCTAGATATTTAGTTGAATTTACAGCTTTTAGATTAGACTGATTTATCGTGTAACCAAAGTTTAACGAGTACCTTTTAGCACTCATGTGGATGACCTCACACTTTTCGTTATTTAGGGTCAACTGCCACTTTTCGCACCATTCAGATACCATTTCTAAATCGTTTTGTTGTTTGTTTTGATCTTCTGATGAGTTTATTAGTCAATAAAGGACAGCGTCATCTGCAAACAACCGAAGACGGCTGCTCAGATTGTCTCCCAAATCGTCTATGTAGATAATGAACAGCAAAGGGCCTATAATACTACCATGGGGAACGCCAGAAATCACATCTGTTTTACTGCATGGCTTTCCGTCAATTACTACGAACTATGACCTCCCTGAGAGGAAAACACAAATCCAGTCACGTAACTGAGACGATATTCCATAAGCACACAATTTCACTACGAGCCGCTTGTGTGGAAGCGTGTCAAAAGCCTTCCGGAAATCCAGAAATGCGGAACAATTGCTTTTTGACCATGATTGACGTTTATAGAACAACATCAGCTTCTCAAGTCCTTATTTGTAATTTTTCGTTCTGACTACTCACAGATATATTTAATATTATATGGTTGCGAAACAAAATGCGTTTTGGTTAAATTCTGCTTATAACTTGAAACCCATCTCGCCAAAATCAATTGAGTATAGAGACCTTAGAAAGTGTAATTTTGATTTATAAGTCACTTGAACCACTCTCAGCACAGAACAGGAAAAATTACACAAAACAGTCCACCTGCTTAGCTGGGCAGTTACATGCTTGCGATTCCCGGCCGCGCTGAGGATTTTTCACCGCTCGTGGACTGGGTGTTGTGTTGTCCTCATCATCATTTCAGCCTCACGCCCGGCACGCAAGTCGCCCAGTGTGGCGTCAACTGAAATAAGATTTGCATTCGGCGGCCGAACTTCCTCGAATGGGGCCTCCCGGCCAACAATGCCATACGATCATTTCATTTCGTTTACAGAAAACACCTAATCACTTCCCTTTACTCGAAGATCGATGCCCAGGGGTCAGTTATTCCGAATAAACAGGAAGCTAAATGAAGACTATGAGATGTTTGTGGACGCGCTGCTTCGACACCCGGAAGCAACATTTCACCACTTCAATGTTGGTTTGAAAGAGACTCGGCGTTCACAGACCGTTAAAAGTAAAGAGGCAACAGTTAGTGCGTGTCTGTATTACAAATTACTCGAATTTCACTCAGGTACGTGGGAACAGCTTTCACGCCGCGATGATTCACAATCTCTTGCGGAAAATTTTGCAAATGATACCAGAAATGACAGAGGTCACACATTGGCAGTTTTTGCTGAAACGAATAACATATTTTTCTTAATACGTTGTTGTAGAAATAAACAGACAGAAAATGAACTTGACAAGGATCAACGAGAAACTAATTACGTTTATCTAACAGTGTGGAGAATACCCTAAAAACTTCGAGTAAGATCCAGAGTGAAAAATGCTAGACAGCTATAAAGAAACAAATTGTCATTCAGGAGCTCATAAATGTACATTATTAGGATTTATTCAAGAAAATGGAGGTAGACCAGGTTAAATTAAACACCAAATTCAACATTTTGGAATACGAAGGTCGTAAAAACACAAAGTAATGGTAAATCTTAAATAAAGCAAAGCAGCTATTAAAGGGAGGGTACGAGTGTGTTATAAATGATAATCAGAATATGATAGAATGTACTGAAACAAAACAACTCATGAATGTTTGCGAAAATGTAAATTGTGGAAACATTTCAAGATTTTTTTTGATGTTTGTATATTTCAGGAAATGACTTGAAAACACGAATAATTACCGTGCAAGTCATTCTGAAAGTTGTGGCAGGTGACGAACACAAAGTAGTCGGAAGTATAAAGGAAAGAAAGGTGCCTGAAGGTGATTGCGTTACAGTAGAAACGGATCAGCCTAGACGAAATGTCATGAATAAGGAACGCGTAAGATTAATTACAAAAGATGTGCCTAAGGTGATAACCAGAAAAAATTGGAACATTTCTACATCTTTTCTGCTTCACAACAACGAAGACAGAAAAGACACACGATCGTAGAGATCATGGCAATGAGTGTGTATTACCACTTTGCTTAGGACTCATAGATATTGAGAATATTTTTCACTGAGAACAAACCAGAATTAAATGCTCGCTCTGCTCGACTAAAAGACCCAGAAAGCAGTAGATACAGGCGCCCACGTAGATGCCATGTTCCTTGATATTCTAAAGGCACTGGAGGCAGTTCAGCACTGCCATGTAATGAACAAAATATGAGTGTACGGAATATCAGACCAACTGCGTCACTGAAATGAGGAGTTTCTAGCAAACAGAATACAACATGTCATTCTGAATGGAGAAAAGTCCCCAGACGTAAAAGTAACTTCGGGCGTGCCCAGGGCACTTGTATAGGACCATTACGTTTCACAATATACATACATGACGAGAGAGTTCATTCCCAGAAGAGTCTACCAGTATATTGATTTCTCCTACGAAAGGACCATGAATATCAAATTAGAGAGATTGGAGCCCACGAGGAGGCTTACCGGTGATCGTTCTTCCTGTAAACTATTCACGACTGGAACTGGAAAAGTGGAGAAGTGACAGTGGTACTCCAAATACCCGCCATCACACATCGCAAGGGGGCTTGCGGAGTACATTTGCAGATGTAGGTGCAGCACTGATTCGTCCTATGTTGATATGAAGAACATGCTACAGCTTCCATTACAATTCATCGGGATTGTGAAAAAATAGGAACTGAAAGAAGAGCCCAACAAGGAAAATCTATATCACCAGAAGAATTGTCACTGGTCTTAAGTTTTTTACAACCGTAGACTAGGAAAAAAGGAGAAGTAATAATAGTCAATTGAACATACCTAAATTAAGTTCCCATTCATGGTGACATTCCTTTGTTTTCCTTCTGAACACACAATCATCAGTGACTAATGGAAGGACTTAACAGAGCAAGTTTGGAAGTAGTACTGAAAATTAATTATAATAATGATAATAGAATGAAGTAGAAGAAGACAAGAAAAATTAGAGGATCAGTTAATTAACGAACGGACAGTGAAGATATAAACGGAAGAGTGAAAGTGGTCTGGAACGGTTTTAGCAAAGCAAACATAGTTTTGAAAACTAAGTTTCTAATGTGGGTGAAACAATTACTGCTTGATTTACAGCGCTCGGACATCGATCAACATGCTGGAAGTCTTCTGTATGCTTTTAAGCAATTAAAAAATTTCGGAAAATAATTCCACAAGCTGTGAAATTTAAACTTTTTTAACCTCTCGTTCTACCGAACCTCCACTATTGCGACGTAATCCAACATGGTACGAGTAGTGACAATGCTGAAGAATTTGAAACTTTCCTTTGACAATAACAACTTTCGAAACTAATCTTTCTCCCGCGTATTCTGGATCGCTAGGATACTTCAACGACGTTCTGTACCAAGTGATCGATTACTGAAGGTATCAGGATCTCTGAATCGCTGAGAAGAGATTCTGAATAGAGATACTTTGGCGAGTTGAAGCAGTAGCCTCTGTGTGGTCTCGGCCTGTGTCCTCGTTTGAACCACACAAAGCAGTCTACTCGTTTCTTGTCGGTGTTTCCGGGTGGTTGTCTGCTGCAAGCGGTCTTGGCTGCTGCTCCCACGTTTCTGCTATGGTCGAGAGTGCCGTAACCTACTTTGAAGCTGCTTTATGATGGTCATTCCCGTAGTGGCGTAGCAAGACAGCCAAGCCACTCGGAGGTAACCGAAAGGCACGCGTTAAGCTCACGCAGATTGGCGTGAGGTCTGGAGCAAGGTAAAGTAATTATCCTATAAAGAAAAGAACGTAGTTCTTGGAATACTTAACTTAATTGGTGTACATCGCTCTTGTTTAGACATTATTACACTGAATATAAACTGGTAATGGTGCCTTGCTAGGTCGTAGCAAATGACGTAGCTGAAGGCTATGCTAACTATCGTCTCGGCAAATGATAGCGTAATTGTCAGTGTGGCTTCGCTAGCAAAGTCGGCTGTACAACTGGGGCGAGTGCTAGTAAGTCTCTCTAGACCTGCCGTGTGGCGGCGCTCGGTCTGCGATCACTGACAGTGGCGACACGCGGGTCCGACGTATACTAATGGACCGCGGCCGATTTAAAGGCTACCACCTAGCAAGCGTGGTGTCTGGCGGTGACACCACAATTCCCATGCAACGTGTTAAAAACAGTATGGCGAGACTGCTGCTCTTGGCATGATATTACTTGCTGCATTTCCATATCTTCAACGTGTCTTTACTTGTAGTCAAATTTAGGATTTGTTGTTCAGTGAGATGGTTAGCATTTGATGCACATGGTACAGTATCGAGTTTTCAGTAATCCATCCGAATAACTGGCTTGTTGAATGTATCACATTCCCGCCCATTTAAATGTTTCCAGCATTTTCCAGTGCGTCTAGAACTTTAAGTTGTTCAGTTCTTTCTTTTATGATGGTCTAGTACGCAACGTGTTTCTCGTACAGACAATTCTGTTCTTTCGTGTATCAATGATTTTGTTTGAGACGAAATAATTACCAGTTGAACTGAAACTTCTCTGACTTGCTCACATTCTATGCTACTGAGGAAGTCATGTTTTAAGGTTAGATTACTTACGTCTTATTGTGTGCATTTTATGTTCATCACTTCATTTGAAGCATGAATATTCATGCATTCCCTGACTTCAGCAGGAACGTTAGTCAAAGCGAGACACAATTACAATCATTATAAACCTTTATAAGAACTGCAGTTTTCAGAAAGCCTTTGGTATCTGACGAGCTTATCAGTATAGCAGCAAAGTGATACCGTGAAGATTAAACGGTTGCTAGGTGTTTATCATTTCATATTCGACGTGATTGCTAAAGTACGTATCCTTAAGTTTCAGATTTTTCGCTAGAAAAATGTCAGTGTATCATACTGAACCACTTATCCTCATTGTGCCTAATGTGGGTTACCTAGATGTTCTCAAACTCAGGTTGTGAATTTTCTACAGGTGACTGATCATAAAATCCACTTAAATATTCATTTTCATTTCTGCACACATTTCCTCCCGCTACGCAAAATAATCGTTAACTATGTTTCTTGAAATATTGTAATTTTCACGTACGATAACGTGAGAAGTAGAGAGTTAGCTAACAAGTTGGAACTAACTACGAATGCCTGTGCGCATTAAATCTGCAACGCTCATATATTCGATAACAGCAGCGCTTCAGAGCAGTAGTTATTTCACCCACAGACGTCTTACATTCTCAGAACAATGAAAATAACATAAATCTTATATACAATGTATAACGGGTATAAGTGCAGATATTTCTGTTGGTGACAGGAAGGTCTGATAAACACCATACATCAGTATTTACATCAATTGCAGACTAATAATTACAGCTGTTACAAGCCATATGGTTCAAATGGCTCTGAGCACTATGGGAACCATGGATCTTGCCGTAGGTGGGGAGGCTTGTGTGCCTCAGCGATACAGATAGCCGTACCGTAGGTGCAACCACAACGGAGGGGTATCTGTTGAGAGGCCAGACAAACGTGTGGTTCCTGTAGAGGGGCAGCAGCCTTTTCAGTAGTTGCAAGGGCAACGGTCTGGATGATTGACTGATCTTGCCTTGTAACACCAACCAAAACGGCCTTGCTGTGCCTTGCTACTGCGAACGGCTGAAACCAAGGGGAAACTACAGTCGTAATTTTTCCCGAGGGCATGCAGCTTTACTGTATGGTTAAATGATGATGGCATCCTCTTGGGTAAAATATTCCGGAGGTAAGATAGTCCCCCATTCGGATCTCCGGGCGGGGACTACTCAAGAGGATGTCGTTATCAGAAGAAAGAAAACTGGCGTTCTACGGATCGGAGCGTGGAATGTCAGATCCCTTAATCGAACAGGTAGGTTAGAAAATTTAAAAAGGGAAATGGATAGGTTAAAGTTAGATATAGTGGGAATTAGTGAAGTTCGGTGGCAGGAGGAACAAGACTTCTGGACAGGTGACTACAGGGTTATAAATACAAAATCAAATAGGGGTAATGCAGGAGTAGGTTTAATAATGAATAGGAAAATAGGAATGCGGGTAAGCTACTACAAACAGCATAGTGAACGCATTATTGTGGCAAAGATAGATACGCCTACTACTGTAGTACAAGTTCATTTGCCAACTAGCTCTGCAGATGACGAAGAAACTGAAGAAATGTATGATGAAATAAAAGAAATTATTCAGATAGTGAAGGGTGGCGAAAATTTAATAGTCTTGGGTGGCTGGAATTCGGTAGTAGGAAAAGGGAGAGAAGGAAATGTAGTAGGTGAATATGGATTTGGGCTAAGAAATGATACTTCCTCATTAGTTATGTGATCTACCCATCTAATCTTCAGCATTCTTCTGTAGCACCACACTTCGAAAGCTTCTATTCTCTTCTTGTCCAAACTATTAACCGTCCATGTTTCACTTCCATACATGGCTACACTCCATACAAATACTTTCAGAAATGACTTCCTGACACTTAAATCTATACTCGATGTTAACAAATTCATCTTCTTCAGAAACGCTTTCCTTGCCATTGCCAGTCTACATTTTATATCCTCTCTACTTCGACCATCATCAGTTCTTTTGCTCCCCAAATAGCGAAACTCCTTTACTACTTTAAGTGTCTCATTTCCTAATCTAATTCCCTCAGCATCACCCGACTTAATTCGACTACATTCCATTATCCTCGTTTTACTTTTGTTGATGTTTATCTTATATCCTCCCTTCAAGACACCATCCATTCCGTTCAACTGCTCTTCCAAGTCCTTTGCTGTCTCTGACAGAATTACAATGTCATCGGCGGACCTCAAAGGTTTTATTTCTTCTCCATGGATTTTAATACCTACTCCGAATTTTTCTTTTGTTTCCTTTACTGCTTGCTCAATATACAGATTGAATAACATCGGGGAGAGGCTACAAACCTGTCTTACTCCCTTCCCAACCACTGCTTCCCTTTCATGTCCCTCGACTCTTATAACTCCCATCTGGTTTCTGTACAAATTGTAAATAGCCTTTCGCTCCCTGTATTTTACCCCTGCCACCTTTAGAATTTGAAAGAGAGTATTCCAGTCAACATTGTCAAAAGCTTTCTCTAAGTCTACAAATGCTAGAAACGTAGGTTTGCCTTTCCTTAATCTTTCTTCTAAGATAAGTCGTAAGGTCAGTATTGCCTCACGTGTTCCAGTATTTCGACGGAATCCAAACTGATCTTCCCCGAGGTCGGCTTCTACTAGTTTTTCCATTCGTCTGTAAAGAATTCGTGATAGTATTTTGCAGCTGTGACTTATTAAACTGATAGTTCGGTAATTTTCACATCTGTCAACACCTGCTTTCTTTGGGATTGGAATTATTATATTCCTCTTGATGTCTGAGGGTATTTCGCCTGTTTCACACATCTTGGTCACCAGATGGTAGAGTTTTGTCAGGACTGGCTCTCCCAAGGCCATCAGTAGTTCCAATGGAATGTTGTTTACTCCGGGGGCCTTGTTTCGACTCAGGTCTTTCAGTGCTCTGTCAAACTCTTCACGCAGTATCATATCTCCCATTTCATCTTCATCTACATCCTCTTCCATTTCCATAATATTGTCCTCAAGTACAATGCCCTTATATAGACCCTCTATATACTCCTTCCACCTTTCTGCTTTCCCTTCTTTGCTTAGAACTGGGTTGCCATCTGAGCTCTTGATGTTCATACAAGTGTTTCTCTTATCTCCAAAGGTCTCTTTAATTTTCCTGTAGGCAGTATCTATCTTATCCCTAGAGAGATAAGCCTCTACATCCTTACATTTGTCCTCTAGCCATCCCTGCTTAGCCATTTTGCACTTCCTGTCGATCTCATTTTTGAGACGTTTGTATTCGTTTTTGCCTGCTTCATTTACTGCATTTTTATATTTTCTCCTTTCATCAATTAAATTCAATAGTTCTTCTGTTACCCAAGCATTTCTACTAGCCCTTGTCTTTTTACCTACTTGATCCTCTGCTGCCTTCACTACTTCATCCCTCAAAGCTACCCATTCTTCTTCTACTGTATTTCTTTCCCCCATTTCTGTCAATTGTTCTCTTATGCTCTCTCTGAGACTCTGTACAACCTCTGGTTCTTTCAGTTTATCCAGGTCCCATCTCCTTAAATTCCCACCTTTTTGCAGTTTCTTCAGTTTTAATCTACAGGTCATAACCAATAGATTGTGGTCAGAGTCCACATCTGCCCCTGGAAATGTCTTACGATTTAAAACCTGGTTCCTAAATCTCTGTCTTACCATTATATAATCTATCTGATACCTTTTACTATCTCCAGGGTTCTTCCGTGTGTACAACCTTCTATCATGATTCTTAAACCAAGTGTTAGCTATGATTAAGTTATGCTCTGTACAAAATTCTACAAGGCGGCTTCCTCTTTCATTTCTTAGCCCCAATACATATTCACCTACTACGTTTCCTTCTCTCCCTTTTCCTACTACCGAATTCCAGTCACCCATGACTATTAAATTTTCGCCACCCTTCACTATCTGAATAATTTCTTTTATTTCATCATACATTTCTTCAATTTCTTCGTCATCTGCAGAGCTAGTTGGCATATAAACTTGTACTACTGTAGTAGGTGTGGGCTTCGTATCTATCTTGGCCACAATAATGCGTTCACTATGCTGTTTGTAGTAGCTTACCCGCATTCCTATTTTCCTATTCATTATTAACCCTACCCCTGCATTACCCCTATTTGACTTTGTGTTTATAACCCTGTAGTCACCTGACCAGAAGTCTTGTTCCTCCTGCCACCGAACTTCACTAATTCCCACTATATCTAACTTTAACCTATCCATTTCCCTTTTTAAATTTTCTAACCTACCTGTTCGATTAAGGGATCTGACATTCCACGCTCCGATCCGTAGAACGCCAGTTTTCTTTCTTCTGATAACGATATCCTCTTGAGTAGTCCCCGCCCGGAGATCCGAATGGGAGACTATCTTACCTCCGGAATATTTTACCCAAGAGGATGCCATCATCATTTAACCATACAGTAAAGCTGCATGCCCTCGGGAAAAATTACGGCTGTAGTTTCCCCTTGGTTTCAGCCGTTCGCAGTACCAGCACAGCAAGGCCGTTTTGGTTATTGTTACAAGGCCATATCAGTCAATCATCCAGACTGTTGCCCCTGCAACTACTGAAAAGGCTGCTGCCCCTCTTCAGGAACCACACATTTGTCTGGCCTCTCAACAGATACCCCTCCGTTGTGGTTCTACCTACGGTACGGCTATCTGTATCGCTGAGGCACGCAAGCCTCCCCACCAACGGCAAGGTCCATGGTTCATTGGGGGAAGAGAATAGAAGCTTTTGAAATGTGGTGCTACAGAAGAATGCTGAAGATTAGATGGGTAGATCACATAACTAATGAGGAAGTATTGAATAGGATTGGGGAGAAGAGAAGTTTGTGGCACAACTTGACTAGAAGAAGGGATCGGTTGGTAGGACATGTTTTGAGGCATCAAGGGATCACCAATTTAGTATTGGAGGGCAGCGTGGAGGGTAAAAATCGTAGAGGGAGACCAAGAGATGAATACACTAAGCAGATTCAGAAGGATGTAGGTTGCAGTAGGTACTGGGAGATGAAGAAGCTTGCACAGGATAGAGTAGCATGGAGAGCTGCATCAAACCAGTCTCAGAACTGAAGACCACAACAACAACACTCTATGGGACTTAACATCTATGTTCATCAGTCCCCTAGAACTTAGAAGTACTGAAACCTAACTAACCTAAGGACAGCACACAACACCCAGCCATCACGAGGCAGAGAAAATCCCTGACCCCGCTGGGAATCGAACCCGGGAACCCGGGCGCGGGAAGCGAGAACGTTACAAGCCTTATGATTTTAGGTTGGTTAATGCTTCCAAGTATGTACGGCAACAGCAAGCCCTTAATATTTATTTATATGGAGAAGTGGACACAAAACAGCTAGACTGTATTGACAGGCTCAGTCTACTTACTAGTGCAGTTACGAACACACAGAAAACATCAGGACGCAACGTTTGTGACGTGTTTGTGGGAATAATGTTTGACGCAGAGAAAAACCAACCAATACCCTGATGTGAACACATATTGAGGTTCTAGATATAAAAATATCTGCACCTACACTTGCTGCACTCTGTATAGATATTTACATACTTAAGGGCATAGTTTCCCAAGAATGGGGTACATAATCTACTGTGGCCTTACAGGAAGAGCCATGCGGACCTTACCGTAGGAACCATCCCTGCGATTGCGTCAGATAATTTATGGAAATGATCAGTACGGCCTGATGAAGATTGGAGCCTCTACTCTCCCAAATACACCTAGTTAGGTTAGTAGGTTAGTAGACAAAGTAACAACTGAAGAGGTGCTTAGAAGCGTACAGGAAACCAGATCTCTGTGGAGGCACATCCAAACAAGAAGAGACAAACTTGTAAGGCACATCCTACGACACAGCAACATCACTGGAACAATAGCAGAAGGAGCTATTGAGGGAAGGAATCGTCGGGTGCGACCAAGGATATCATACATGCAACAGATCATGAATGACGTTGGATGTAACACATATGTGGAAATGAAGAGGAAGGCAGACAAAAGAGAGGAATAGCGCTCTGCTGCAAACCAACCTCAGGGTTGAACACTAAAAGAAGAAAAAGGTTAGTGAAACCAGACACGCTACGTTTACTTCATTGGCTCACGCACACGGTCCCCAGCACATTTCGTCAGAGATTATGTACCTGCCACCCACCACAATCCAAACTCAAGGTTTCACTGATCTAGTATCTTATCTGTGCCCATCCATAAAAATGCATTTGCGAACGTCTTCTCTATTACTGCCATCCACCTCTGGAACAAGCTACCTTGCACTCTGAACAGAATTTAGTGCCATGTTGGTTTTAAGAAGGAACTGAAGCACTTGTCAATCTCATAACTTTTCCCCAAAAACTGACGTATAAGGCCAGTTTCCCGTCTCTCCAAAAGTAAAACAAATACTCTCATCTTCTCCCGCGGTTTTGTCCTTCTCATTTGCCAATCACCCACGTCACGTTCTTTTCCCCTGTCTTCACAAATTATGTTCCAACACATCCCTCTTCAGATACTTCTCTCATGGCCATTTCTCCTAGAACCTCACACTTTAAATCTACTTCCTCGTTACTTGCTTCTGTTGTTGTACTTCTCCTGAAGGAATGTAGCTTGTGTTTACTTTTTTCTCTTTCTGCACTAGAGTAAAGCCTTAGACATTGTCGACTTTGGCATTTTACTTTACATTCGACATGATACGCATATAATGTTCCTAGTATTTATACGTTTTGTATTAGATGCAAAAGGGTGTATGTGACTATACTTTTCGGTGCCACTGTGGGTGTGGACGATGTTTCACAATGTTTCGGATTGCGAACTCTCCTCCTGATATTTTCTACACTCAGACACGTTTAAGATGGTTTTATCTCGCTAGGCTGGATATGAGTTTGTGTTTAACTGCCGAACGGAACGTACAATTGCAGCCCATGAACTGTTAATGACCGTCAATGGCCGATATTACGTGTGACCGCGACACGCGCCGAGGCTTATTTCAACTGGGGGAGTGGGGCGGTTGTGGACCGGCCGCCGGCTACAGTATTCGAGGCACGCCCGGCCCATAGCCGGCGCTGTCTGCGGTGTGGTTGCCGGGCAAGCCGCGCCATGTCGCCGCTGTACACGCTGTCTGTAAGCGGGGCGCCTCGGTCGGAAGGAGCGCGCGCGGCGGAGTGGGGCGGCGGCAATATACAGTATTGATTTTGACAAGTGTAGCATTTCGTTGGCTTGTTTGTTCCCCCTCTCCGCCCTGCTCTCTTCTCCTCCCCACCCCTCCCGCGCCGCCGCCGCCTCCTCCTCCTCCTCCTCCTCCTCCTCCGCCTCCGCCACCCCTCCGCCCCCAGCGCCGCCCGCGGCGGCCTCCGCCGCTGGTTCACTTTCCACTCGCCACCCTCCCTGCTCGCTGCTCGCTGTTCGTGCCTGCGGGGTCGCTGAACCCCGGACCCTGGTCCGACTGCCAGGTTGGTCGTCCCATTACCGGACGGCCAGTTCCAGAGTACCGTTCTGCGGAAGCTGCCTGTCGCCTGGAACCGGAATTTATGTCGCGCACAGAGAAGAACGACAGGCCTACTCCGCGGCAAGAACTCATCGCGCGCACTGCTTCCAACACCTGTTGTACTGATCGACATAGCCGCCTAATCGTCGTCCGAATGGCGAGTCGTGTCTGCATCTTATGACTGAATCTAAATTTATGCATTAAAAGCAGTGTACGGTGCCCGAGAGCATCTCTTGCCTCCAAACTATAGAATGCACGACAAAACATTGAATCAGCATTCGAGCTATCTCGATTCATTCAGTCTATTTCGTCATTTACGATGGTAGAATACACCAGATTTTTCTTCCACTGTTATCCACGTGGCTTAGTCAAGACGCTAACGACAATATGGGTTTAGTTAGCTTGTCTGTCAACGTTTATGGAGGATATTACACGGCGGAGATCTCCTTGATCAGGACTGGTGTTCGGTTACAATTGGTTGGTAACTGACGTGGAGTTGGGGGGATTGATCTGCTGACGTAGCAAGTTATTACCTTTAGTCAGTTTATTTATTGCTCTACCCAACACATTTGTTTATTGTGCTGTCAGACCAAAACTCCTTTAACAGAATGTCAGATGCTTTCAATAATCACTAGAAGGACCTTTATCAGAGACGAGTACTTTCACTGCCACTATGTCTGGTAACTATTGGCCACTTGGCCAATCATCAACACTTTGACATAATTCATTACTAGTCGAGGACCACGTGCCCTGTAGTACAGGAGACGAACACCAATCAGTAACTAGTTCCTGCTGTTCACTGAAATTCTTCTTAGTTCTTTGAGACAGAGAGAGGCAGTCTCCGTTCAACACTATTGCAATCAGTAGAAAAAATTTCTTCCTAACTTGCAGTTGCCGTGTGTCTATCGCCGTCTTCTCGTAGCTGTAATGTCTATTGCTGCATCAGGTACTGCCGAGGAGCGTCACAGCAACCCGGCTCCTCGGATTACTCTCTGGATCTCTCCTTCCACTACCCCCACTGCTACCTCAATCTGCACCCCTCTGATTTTTAACTCCGTTCTACATTGATTCTGGTTGTGCACGGCCCCTCTGCAATATCTGTTGGGAATATCCCCTTGGAAGCTTTCCTCGACATGTGATCGTCTCCAATGTTTGACTATCATTCTAATTTCCACTCGAAATTCCTCCTTTACGTGCATTAGAAGATTACCACTAACACCTGTGACCTCAACCCTCGTCATCTTAGCGAACCGTCAGCCAACTTTGGTCAGCCACTGAGAAAGAAACAGCTTTCGGTTGACACGTGACTCGTTATTTCATCTTGTGTGCACTCACCAGTTCCATGCACTTGAAAGTCTGTATCCGCTTCTCATTATAATCCATTATGTATTTAAAATTATTAACACTTTCTGGTCTGACATGTAATTAAAATTATTATCATTTCTGCGGTCCTGACAGTGACTGTTTCTTCTAAAACAGCGACGGTCGATTCCTTCCCTTATTCTTGTTAAACACATCGCTAGCGCTCCATGTGTAGTGGCCTGCATATCGAAGGGACAACCAACTGTATCTCTCACGTGTCCTGCGCTGGTACGTTTTACGTCGTTGCTTTTTTTTAATAGTCTTATTTACTTCATACTACGAACTATTTTCAAGAGGAATCGATAGACTGTGTTAGCTGCGCATCCTTCTCGCACATTTTGGTTTTCATACGTGACAGGCGGAAAAATCCAGATGTATTTAATTTAAAAGCATATGAATACTCTTGTCCAAGTTTAAAGACGTTGCACGAGGGACAAAACATGAGAGAACTAAATTTTGAAAGTCTGCTCTATAATACAAGTTAATAATACACCGAAGCGCCAAAGAAATTGGTACAGGCATGCGTATTCAAATACAGAGATATGTGAACAGGCAGAATATGGTTACTGCTGCTACAGTGGTAGGTAATCAAGATTTAAGTGAGTTTGAACGTGGTGTTATAGTCGGTGCACGAACGATGGGACACAGCATCTCCGAGGTAGAGATGAAGTGGGATTTTCTGATACGACCATTTCAGGAGTGTACCATGAATATCAGGAATCCAGTAAAACATCCAATGTCCAACATCACTGCTGCCGGAAAAAATATCCTGCAAGAACGGGACCAACGACGACTGAAGAGAATCGTTCAACATGACAGAAGTGCAACCCTACCGCAAATTGCTGCAAATTTCAATACCGGGCCATCAACAAGTGTCAGCGTGGAAATCAGTCAACGTAACATCATCGAAATGGACTTTAGGAGCCGAAAGGCCACTCGTGTACCCTTGATGACTGCACGACACAAAGCATTACGCCTCGCCTGGACCCGTCGACACCGACATTGGACTGTTGATGACTGGAAACATGTTGCCTGGTAGTTTCAAACTGTGAGAGCGGGTGGACCGTGTACAGTTATGGAGACAACCTTATGACTCCATGGACCCTGCATGCCAGTAGGAGACTGTTCAAGTTGGAGGAGGCTCTGTAATGGTATGAGGCGTGAGCAGTTGGAGTGATATGGGATCCCTGCTGAGATGTCCAGATACGATTCTGACAGGTGGCACGTACGTAAGCATCCTGTCTGATCACCTGCATCCATTCATGTCCGATCTTGTATAAAGGAGCATGTGATGTTTGCAAATGAACTTAGTTTCTTTGGTGTCTTAACAGTTTTCCCCGTCTTGAAAATGGAAATTTGTTTTAGTTTCCAGTAGCTACTAAATCAAAATGTATGTGACTTTTAACTGGTTTTAGATAATACTTCGGTTTAAACATATTTCGCTTACGGATTATTGATGTGTAGTAGAACAGTAATGTAAGAGAAAGACTATTAAATACACTAATGAGAAATTTCTTCCCATAGCAACACTTTTAAATTGAAACAGGTTATTTGTTTTAGGTACACGACTATGTTATAACTTGGAAAATTTTTTTTCACATTTCGGAAAACCTTACTTTTCCGGAATATTTTTTGCAATTTCAGGTAACGACTACATCCCTCAAAACTTGTGTGCTATCATTTCAAAATGGAATAAGAAAATACATTAAACTTCTATTACACGGCCGGCTAGAGCCGGAAGTCTGAACAGTGTCCAAGGTACAACGCTCTTTTCTACTGGATCGCTAATACTGCTAATACTGAATATTATACGCTGTCCTTTCTTTTATTAGGTTGGTGAATAAGTTCGTAGGGTTTCTGTTTTGCATGTTGGTACTATGGTTGCTATGGGTTAATGTATTATCAGTTTTAATTTTTTATTTTAACTTCACTGTTGCTATTTGAGATTAAATATTGTCATTTTGTCATTTGGAGATAGTGAGTGCAACTCTGGAAGCTAGAAAATGGAGTGTCAAGAGAATAAATCAGAACATTTGCGACATATTCTTCTGTTTGAGTTCAGTAGAGGGGTGACAGCAGCGGAGAAAGCCAGAAACATTTGCGCTGCGAATGAGGATAATGCTATTGAACGGAACACGCCAAGAAAATGTTTTCTCGTTTTAAGGAGGATCGTTTTGACAGTAGTGACTCTCCACGTTCAGGAACACCTTGGGGTTTGATGAAGAATATTTAAACGCATTAATCCATAATGATCCACATCAGTGTACTCGAGAATTGGCAAATGCGATGGGCTGTGATGATTCTACTGTAGTGCGACACATGCATGCAATGGTGAAGGTTCAAATGTCGGATGTATGGTGACCGCATGCTCTAAGCCTAAATCACGAAAATTAGTGCATTAACACACTGTATATGCGTCTCTGTTCGCTCGTCATCACTTGGCTGGTAAACGACACCGACCATTCCTATCCTGTAGCGTTACTGATGACGAGAAGTGGTGTGGATAAGAAGGATAAGAAATGATGGTTGAGCACAAAATAAGCAGCAACTTCTGGAACAAAGTCTTACGCGCAAAACATCGCATATATTTCATTTCTATTATTATTATAATCAGAGGCATCTGGAATACGTTAAATCTGTTTGTAGCGGTTGTGTGTGTGTGTGTGTGTAGGGGGGGGGGGGGGGGGGGCGTTAAAAGATGAAAGACTGTAACCCTCGCAGCATGCTGGTTTCTTGGCTGTGGAGCTATGTTTCAGGATTGTGTAGCTTTCTTCTGGTGATGTTTCGGTAGAAGCAACACCACCCGTTTGTTATAACTAATGTTCCTTTTACTTGATAGTTTAAACATTTTGCTTTCGATAAAAGCCGTTGTAGCCCCTAACAACAACTTGTGGACTATAATGTCACACTTTTCTTCTCCCCAGTCACCCTGTGAACAACAATCTGTCCCGCACATTGGCTCCACTGTAGCTTTTCACTCAATCCGACTTCTGCAGCATGTCTGTGCACTGCGCACACCATTTCGCGCGTAGACTTCTTCTGTTGGCTCATTCAGAAATTGCCTGCTTCTGGATCTTAATATTTTAACACATGGGCTGATCTTCGATACTGCAGGAGCCATGACAACAATGGACACGCTAAAGATTTGAAATAAGGTTTCTAAATTTCAGCTAAGCAGTCAAATTTAAACATTTCTGCAAGTTTAAGCTATTGAAAATTATTCATATCTCAAAGCATCCTAGATCTGTCCGGCTTATTAGTCGATTACACGTTCCGCCTCCTTTGACGTGCTGGAGCAAAGAGCATGATGCCGCCCTTTCAAAGTAGAGAACGTTTCAAAAGGAAGGGAGAGACGAAAGCTTTCTTTAGGAAACGGCAGGGCTTAGTTTTCACGGACGTGCAGCTGCCCGTGGCCTACTGACCACGGAACTGGATGCATAAGAAGAAGAGCGACAATACTCGAGACTGCCGGAGAATCGCGATAATTCATCAGTTTCCATATTACTCATTGGAAGTGCGAGAGTTGTCCAGAAAGTAAGTTCCGATCGGTCGCGAAATGGAAAGCACTGGAAAAATCCTGTAAAGCTTTGCACAGATGTGTTGGGCAGAGTCTCTAGTATGCCCGTCAATCGTGTCGCCTCGCTCTTTTCAGTTTTGAGTGAACAGTGAGCACCTAGAGATGCGCAGGGAATAGCGTCTCCCGCCAAATATGAGAGCCTGGTTAGAAATTTCGCCTGTGTCATGCAGCCCTCATAACACAACTGTCGAGCAGTTCCTTCTTCATGCCAATTCTCGGCCGCACACCGCAGGGGCAATGAAGACGCTCCTCCAGCGTTTCTGATGAGAAGTGTGTGGTCATCCACAATACAGTCCATAATTGGCTCCCCCTGAGTCTCATCTCTGCTCACAAGAACCGCTGGCTGTGAAGACAAAATTTTTCCACAGACAACAAGCTGCAGATCAGTGCAGATAACTGGCTGAAAGCACAGGCGGCTGCTTTCTATGACGAGGATATTGGAAAGTTGATATAACACTACGACAAAACTCGAAGTTGGGGCGGCGACTATGTAGATAAGTAGGTGTAAGGTGTACTTAACTGTTGCTAACAAAACGTTTCTGGTTTTCACTCTGGTTTCCATTTCGTGACTGATGGAAACTTACTTTCTGGACAACCCTGGTACAAGAGGTGCAATTCAGGTGACAAATACATTTATATGAGCAAAATAATTACTTCGGAGGAGCTATGACATAGCAGCAAAGGTTAGCTGTTAAAACAATTATTACAAGGGAAATGTCAGGAAACAAACAAGATGGAAAAGCTGCAATATGACTGTTGTGAAGTCAGACGAAGATTAATCTGACATTGATATAATACCAGCAAAATTTGCAGCTGTTAAACAGATAATACCAGCATAAAAATAATCATCAACGTGTTTGCAATCAGCAAATGAAGTACATCAAACAACCTATGATTTACATAGCGGTAGGACAAATTCTGTCATCTACTTGCTCACTATTGTAAAGATTTGGACTTTCTACATCTGCGTTTGAAATATAGTTGATACTCGATCAGTACTCAAGCAAAGAAATTCCGTATGGCGGTGTTAAAAATTGGTAGTAGTGTGACAACATACGACTACAAACGATAACTGACAACCGTGTGTGGTAACTGCAGAACATAAAGAGAAGACATTCTGTAGGAAGACGTGGACTATCCTTGTTAGCTGTGCAAGAAATTAAGTTACGTATGAAACGTCGTCATTGGGCAAATCCTGTTGAGATTATCACATCACATAGCAATAATGAAATCGAATCTAGTCACCGCCAGAAAACCGTTCATGGTTTCACTAAATTAATTTATGGAATTTCCAGGATGACTGCTTCTACAAGACAATGGCGGATTCATTCCCTTACCTTTATTCAATCGGGTCTTGTGTTCCGACTATAATGACCTCGATGTCGATGGGACGCTACATCCAGTCTTGTTGTAGAAAGAATAATTCGTTTGTAAAGTTTGTCATTAACAAATATGCTGCAAAAACTAAATATTTCGTAGTATGCGCTGCAGACTTACATAGTTGTACCATGAAAGAAACAAAATTACTGGAAAGAAAACAGAAGATTCTACTGACTGAGCTAAAGAACAGAAATAGCTTTTCCGTTGACATCTTAGATAACTACATAACTAAAACCAACTCTTGCATTAGAAAGTCAAATCCTCCGAGAATAGCCGAGCTCTGAGGGTAAGCGACGAAGCTATAGAATACAAATTTAACCAACTTCCAGAATTTTCTGCTTGAATGTTTTCGTACCGTCCTATTTCTACACTCGTAAGTCGAGTGGTCAGGAGTACATAACGAAATAACAACTTAATTAAACTAACTCTATGTAAATATGTGGATGGTCTGACTCTTTATATCCTCGTGCTGATTGAAAGCTCTTCATCCTATTCTGTTCCCTTCCGTTTGGCAGCAGCCGAGCGTCCCGTATCTGCTGACTTTCGTTGCCCACCTAATTATTTATTCATCTCTCCTATTCCGAGTCCTTTTCAATGCCTTCAACACGCTGCAAATGTCGGTCGGTCGGTGTACAGTTGGGAGTGCATTAAGTCACAGTTAAGTGAATTCGAAATTGTACAAATTGTTGGTGCCCGAATGGTGGGTGCGTCCGTAACCAAGAGAACTGTAGCGTTCGGTGTTTCAAGGGGTACGATATCGAAGATATATACTACGTGCAGGAAAAGCAGAGAAACATCAACCGCTAAGTCATAACGCGGCCGGAATTGAGTGTTGAGTTATCATTACAGAGAGTCATTGAGGAAATGACTGTGACGAAAAATAAAAGGACCACAGGTATAAAAGTCACTGCTGAATGTCGCACTCGCGAAACCAGTGAGCACAAAAACAACACTAAGGGGATTCGATAAACAAGGAATTGCAGGGAGAGCTGCAATGTCAAAGGTACGTATCAGTTATGTTAATGGTCATAGCAGTTAACCGTGCTGCCGAAACCATAAAACCGGGACAACTGAGCAACAGAAGATAATCATCTGGTCAGATGAGTCTCGCTTCCCACTGTTTCCAACTTCTGGCTGAGTTTAAATCCCAACAGTGAAACATGGCAGTGGTTCGTTAGCAACCTTATTCTGTGAGGTCGCACTACTGTTAAGGATGATGAGATCATTTTGGCTGTTCAGATCCACCCCATGATACAGTGTTTTTTTCCCAAAGATGATGCCGTGTTCCAAGAGGACAGGGCCAGTTCGCATCGTCAGACACTGGTTTTGTAAACTTGAGGACGAATTGTCGCTTCTCCCCTGGCTATCACAGTCAACAGATCTCAATATTATTGAGCCATTGTGGTCCATTTTGAAGAAAAGTGTGCTTAATCGCTATCCATGGCCATCATTGTAATCTGAACTTGCCACTATTTTGCAGGAAGCATCTTGTAACACTTCCTCTAAAACCGAGCAGGAACGGTTTTTATCCATTCCGAGACGACTGGAAGGCGTTTTGGTTGTCAGCTGCTTCCCTACACCGTATTAGGCAAAGGTAATGTGTCCTGTGGTTTGTGTCTCCATATTTTTGTCCAATCTCTGCATGTAGTTACGCAGTCAGGAATTAACCTAATTTTATTGAATGTGATAGTGGG